>NC_060124.1:144487182-144790212 GCF_021461395.2 Schistocerca americana
TTTTTTTTTGCTTCAAATGTTCATTCTTCTCATATCCTTGAATATTGACCATTCCACTCGGGACACACTGTATTTGTGAGACAAGAGCTCAATAAATTCTGTTGCATGGCAGTGTGCAGTCAGTCAGACCAGTGAACGTGTACATATTTCGAGCAATGTTCACCTTCAGATAAGATTCATATATGACAGTCTCAGTTATTTCTGTCACATTATTCAATTTTATAAACCACTCTCCTTATTTTATATTAATCATAGAGTTTCCTATGACGTGGGGTACAGATTGCGCCAGAAAAAAACTGTACCAATTTGGTACAAGTAATCGCTATTTGCTGTATATCATGGGTCCAAATTCGACAACTTCTGGGAGACTGTCAAACTGGTGTACACGAGACCCATTTCGGAATTCCATCACGGAATAATTTATTAAAACAGGCACTCAATAACATTATGAATTCTAGTACAAAACCGGTAGTAGTTGCCATACCTTCTTTTCCTACGACAGAAGAATTCTCTCTTCATAACTTTAAGCCTAGTTATTCTCTAATATGGAACGCAAGTTGTTAAGATGCTGTGAAATGTGTGTACAAAATCCATGGTACTTTGGAATAGAATATGTGTCTGCTAGCGATGTAATGACGTACGAAATCGTCAGAGCGCTTGTGGGCGAATCTTCTGACACACCGTAGTTTTGCTTAGAAATTCATGTGGTGAAGCTTTTTTTGAATATATCTAATTCAGTTTCTCAACTTTTATTGTGAATTGTTGGCCAATTCTGCTGCATCGTTTAAGCTTGCCGCACATGTTTATAAATGCTGAATATGCCAATACGGTATTAGTACTCGGGTTTTGCAATGGAATGTTCTTGCTGCTGCTTGTAGAGAATACGGTAAATGATTTCCTAACAACACAGAATCAGACTTAAGATTGTTTACTCGTGTTTTCAGTAAACTAGATGCTGCTGGCGCAGTGTTCAGCAGTCATATTTCATCCAAACGTCCGACAGAAGTAGAAGACGTTGCTCAAGTGGTAAAAGCACACGTACAACTTTCACATTTATCGGTCTTCCGCGCACAGGTGGTATACAAAACACCACAAACACAGCTCGTTACAATGTTTAATACATTGTACGAAAACTGTTGTAATTTAAAACAGCTTCCAGTAATCGTCTTGGAATGGATAAACACAGGTGCTATATGGTTTTCAGGGAGCTCTAACGCAATTCTCCCTTCAAAATACCGGCAATTTCAAGTAACGACGATGGAGTTGGATAGCGAGCACTCATCCTTGTATCCAAAGCAGAACACAGAGGCTTAATGACATTGAGATACGATGTGGTGGCCAGGGGAAACGCAAGAAGTCACCCTCGTCCTCACTAAGCCGCTGCAGTGCAGCGCGAGCAGTGTGAACAGGGGCGCCTTCGTCTTGGAGCATAGCATCACCATTGGGGAAAAAGATTCATCTGACCAAATGAAATCAGTCCATTTCTTCATATTCAGGTTTTTATAGCTTTGGCACCAGGTTTTCCTATTAGGTCAGCTGCATCGCTGATGACTGGTTTTGGGCCGGCCGAGGTGGCCGAGCGGTTCTAGGCACTACAGTCTGGAACCGCGCGACCGCTAGGGTCGCAAGTTCGAAGCCTTCCTCGGGCATGGATGTATGTGATGTCCTTAGGTTAGCTAGGTTTAAGTAGTTCTAAGTTCTAGGGGACTGATGACCTCAGCAGTAAAGTCCCGTAGTGCTCACAACCATTTGAACCGTTTTGAACTGGTTTTGGAATTCCAGTTCGCCCTGCAATCCTTCTGTCACGTTCAGTCAAGACACACTTTCGTTCTCTTTGTGACTTAGTGGATGGCGTTTTTCCACTTTTACTGTACATAGTATATATCTTCGATATTTATTTTATTCTCGTGTCAGAAACATACATAGGTGCGCAGTCAACATGTTGTATAGTCTTTGCCCAACATTTGTCACTTCCAGTTCATTTTCTGTCGCTCGATGGAGGTCTTCTCCAATACGGGAGGCTGGACACAATCGACACTGAAGCGTATGCTGGACAGTCTGGACTTCTCCACAATCACCTTTAATATTCTTTTTTGTACTGTAGCCCCATCTTGACATATTAAACCTTGATCTACCCACTCCCGACCTTAGCCTACTCAACGATTTCCAGGTCAACCATTTCTCGCCATGTCCTGGGCGCAGAGGTTAAGAAGCTTTCCCCAAACAGAGGGAAATCTTATCCCTCTAAAGTTGTTTCGTTACATTTTCACCAGTGGTAGTAAATACCTTTGATGTTCTAAGAAAGCCTTTTCTTGACTTCAGTCGCTACGAATGCTGTCAATGCCGATACAGGTGATGGGTTTGTTGTTCTTACACTTTCTTCCGTTCCTTATTCGCCGCAATTTCTCTTCGAAAGGGGAGGAGGTGGTAAATCCATTGGGCAGGAGTAGATTTCAAGCAACCTGTTATAATTTGGCAGGTATCGTTGCATGCTTGAACGCAATTGCAGATGCAGGTTACTCTGTTGTGTTTCTGCAGCAAAGGACTTTGTGCAGCGTCGCCAGTACACTGCTATAGTCGGTCGCGATCAGAAGAGTGTTCTCAGTGGTTGTGAGTGCATTACGTCGGAGCTAAGTGAATTCGAAAGTGGGCGAGTTGTTGGTGCTTCTGTAGCAAATGTAGCCAAAGTGTGCCCGCATCTCGTGGTCGTGCGGTAGCGTTCTCGCTTCCCACGCCCGGGTTCCCGGGTTCGATTCCCGGCGGGGTCAGGGATTTTCTCTGCCTCGTGATGGCTGGGTGTTGTGTGCTGTCCTTAGGTTAGTTAGGTTTAAGTAGTTCTAAGTTCTAGGGGACTGATGACCATAGATGTTAAGTCCCATAGTGCTCAGAGCCATTTGAACCATTTAGCCAAAGTGTTTGGTGTTTCAAGAGGCAATACACTGAAGATTTGAATGTTTCTAAAGCTTCGATATGGTGCCTCTTGAAACACCAAACACTTTGGTTACATTGGCTACAGAAGCACCAACAATTCGCCCACGTTCGAATTCACTTAGCTCCGACCTAATGTACTCACAACCACACAGAACACTCTCCTGATCACGACCGACACTAGCAATGTCTTGAGGAAGTTGCACAAGTTCCTGTGGACAAACACAACAGAACAACTTGCATCTGCTATTGCGCTCAAGCACGAATTTCCTGTGGTGTTTCCACGTAGTAAAGGAAAGAAGTTAGACGAGACTCAGAAACAGCAATGGAGGTCCAGGACGAAATCCAGCCGACGTCAGATGCTGGCCAGTGAACTGCGTGATCAGCGGCCTGGCAACCGCCTCTGTATTGACAGACTACACGTACCGTCGCCGAGCGACCGTTCAGGGAGGTATTACAGGCCGATTACGACAAGTAGGTGGTCAGACCTGTCTGCGTGACTCACTGACGCCGACATGACCGTGGCATCAGCACGGAGAAGCAGTATTTAAGAACGCGCGAACCAGCTGGTCATCGTGGTACAGCTGGACAGTAACGTGATGACGAGCCCGTGCTACTCCGCGCCAATGACGGCGACGCTTGTGCCTCAGCTGCGACACCAGCAGCTGTCCGCTGCCTGAGCGTTTGGGCGGCAGTGGCCGCAGTACCGGAAGCACGACGAGACAATCTCTGCCATCGCCTAGCTACATACAGAAGACCACTCCGCTCACTGCCGCTCGACGCCGAACGAGGTGGCGCAGCGATTGCCACGCTGGACACGCATTCGGGAGGACGATGGTTCAAACTCGCGTCCGACCATACGTATTTAGATTTTCTGTGATTTCCCTAAATCACTCCAGACGAATGCTGGGATCGTTCCTCTGAAAGGGCACAGCCGATTTCCTTCCCCTACCTTAACACAGTTCGAGCTTGTGCTACGTCTCTAACGACCTCGATGTCGACGGGACGTTCAACCCAATTTTCCTTCCTTCCTTCCAACATGGCGACGCAGTAGCGAACGCAGCAGTAGCGGCCAGCGTTCAGCAACCGGACGCCGCTGCACCGGGCAAACGCCGTCTTATTCACTGCACCGCCCACTGATTGTAAATAAGCCTCAAGAAAGAACCATCATCGGTCCTTCTTCCGATGCACTACATCCTTCCTCAGCAGTGAATCCGAGCGCATACTAAGCCATCAAAGTTGTCCTAGTTTGGCCACCCTCTCCCTCCCCTCCCCTTCGAATATGGTTCACTTAGCGTATTCTCGTGGTAAAATAAAATGTGTGGGCGCGAGACTTTTTAATGATTGTGATTTGGATTTGATTTTGAATTGAATTGAAATTGTTTTTGAGACTTTATTAATACTTTTGAGTTTATGCTTTTAATAACTGGCTCATTAATAAAGATTAAGGTGAGAAAACTTTTTGTACATATTGAAGTTACTTTGTAAGGTGGCTATAATTTCGCACCTTACAAGCACACATCCACATACTTTTCCGTGTACTACAACCACAATTAGGTATCATTTCATAGGTTGTACATCGTATATATGAATATTTAAAGGAGACTGACATTGTCAGCCGGCCGGAGTGGCCGTGTGGTTCTAGGCGCTGCAGTCTGGAGCTGAGCGACCGCAACGGTCGCAAGTTCGAATCCTGCCTCGGGCGTGGATGTGTGTGATGTCCTTAGGTTAGTTAGGTTTAATTAGTTCTAAGTTCTAGGCGACTGATCACCTCAGAAGTTAAGTCGCATAGTGCTCAGAGCCATTTGAACCATTTGACATTGTCACGTACGCCTTGTAAACAACTGTTAACGCTTAGTGCAAAAATGGTTCAAATGGCTCTGAGCACTATGGGACTTAACATCTGTGGTCATCAGTCCCCTTAGACTTAGAACTACTTAAACCTAACTAATCTAAGGACGTCTCACACATCCATGCCCGAGGCAGGATTCGAACCTGTGACCGTAGCAGTCGCGCGGTTCCGGACTGCGCGCCTAGAACCGCTAGACCACCGCTTCTTAGTGCATGAAAGGTGACGGATTGTGTTCATTATCAGAACGGCGTAATGACTAATTGCCTATACTAGTAGACGTTGGAACGCCAGGCAGGCAGGCAGGCAGGCAGAACTTAAGCTCTGGAAGGAAGGCCAGCACAGGTGTTGGTCCTGCTTAAAAACAGGAGGTAGCTAGACGGACGTCGAGGCACCTGAGTTCTGGACCACAATAGAGTGACGGCCGGCCGCTATTGTAGCAGGACCGGAGGGATAACGAGAACGCAGGTGAGAGGAACGAAGAAGCGGCACCTCAGAAGTCACGCAGGCTGGGTTATTTCCAAGGATTTTTACTCAGAAGCGTGCCATTTTACGAGTATATGCTTTTCCTTGCAAACTTTCCGCGCTGGACGACAAAAGACTAAAATATGGTTGGTCGGCGTTCGGAAGAATCTGTAGAGAGGGAGAATATTCCGTGGTCTCGGGAATATGATTCGTTTTCGGAATTACGATGGTCAGGAGCCGAGCCTTGCTGGGAAGCCAGCGGTGGAGAGACGATGTCTTCCGTTGTGAGCGCCCGCGTGTTACGGTCGCTCGGTATCAGCTTTGTTGGTACAGACGGACTTGCTGTCTTTGCTCTTAGGAGAGTTTATAGTTAGAGCGGTTAGGCACTGTACTGTTGCGAACCTATACGATTCTGGACTTCACCTCCGGGTCGGAAGTCGTCGTTGAGTATGCAGCGTTCAGTAATTGAGAGCACTACTTCTGCCTATACTTACGTTGAGACGTTATTTTAATTGCGTCCTCGTGGCTGGGTGTTCGCGTTTCTCGTCTGTAGAACACAGAGAGGAGAAGACAGTATTAATTAGAGGACCGCGCTCTGCCGTCCTAGTGTTAGAAAGAGTTTATTTGTGGCTGGAGTTCTTCCATCGTCGCAGACGAGTACGAGAACCATCACTTCGACTCACCAGACGCAGTACATACGGTGACACCGCAAATTGCTTCGGCTTATTAGGGCTATAAAGCTAAACAGCTGTGATCACGTTAGTTTATTTCCACTGAGGTTCCACACCACCGTAGATCATCTTTGAAAGCCGTGTCTTTTAGTGTTTGGTACGTAGATAATGTCAGTTATTTCGGGTTAGTGATATTAGACCGCGCAGTCATAATAAGGGGCAGAGTTGGGCAATTGATTAATAATTTTAGTTAGAAAATATAGACAATTGTACTTAAAGGGTTGATAATAAATATATATTGAACAACAAAGTTTATCATTTAGTAGTATTAGTTGCCTTCATCATTCATTTATGTTTTGATTGTAATTTATATGTAAGAAAGGGCATTAAGAGATCCTAAGATCTGCTTCAGGGGGAGTCAGACAGGGCCAAATCATCATTTTAGCGTTTATTATTTTCCGTTGCGCACATTCATGTTCACGCCCACTTGGAGTAGCATCTTGGAACTTTAATATGAACCAGTCTAGAAACACACTGCATTTACATTGAAAACTGAAATAATATTTTTGTGTTTGCCTTGGAAATATTTTTAACAAGCATGATTCTTTGTTATAATTTGCAACTGCCCACACACACGAGAGAATTGTTCTTACCGCCGTTAACAAATAATTGAAGTTCGAGTCGTGGCTCTGCATCTCGGGCAGTAACTGAAAATAAAAATCTTAAAAACTAGGTTTTCTTCCGCTGCGTCAGGCGGCTGTGGGAAGATATTTGTTATGTTTTGAGCGGCCGATCTCTTCGTTTCCGCTAAATTCGTGAATTAAAACTGCCACGTAACGGCGTCTGCTGCTGCAGCGGCGGCTGCAACTGTTGAGCTGAAAATTACTCAGAATACTGATTTTCAAGGGAAATGGACATGACACAGGGCTCACCTTCTATAAATGAAACGTGAGCAATAACTTTAAACGATTATATTACTGAATTAATATCACAAATGAGCTTACATTCGTCAGCAATTAAGAAACATGTCCGACATCTACCACATCAGACAAGAGAAACAGAAGCAGAACAACAAATGATCGCAGTTCTTCTTCACGTTAAACATACATAGATTATATTGTGAATGATTACTAATCTTTGTACTCAAGTATTGAAATTAACATTTTACATAAAAACAATTCACATGAGAAAAATTATGCCGCCTGTGCCGCCAGTATCGCACTGAGTATAATATTTCGCATCGAGATAAAAGCTCTCGTCCACATTAAATTTTTTTTAACATTTGCGTTTAAGTTTTTTCAATATTTTCACTGGGGACGGTACAGTATGCACGGCCTCCATCCTTATAACTTTCAGCGAATTCTTCTTTCAGAAGGAGGTGAATGTAGACGACTGGAATTTTGTTGTATATCGTCCCTGTGATTTAGTTGTGTCGATAATTTTTCGTATGGGGTTTCGCACGTTCGTATGAATGGCTAGTTTTATACGCTGGCAGCAATGAAATGCGCTACATAGGCTAAAAGTATTGAATTAGTGCTTTGCGAAAGTTCACTTCTTAATGCAAACACGCTCGCCGCATATACAATACAAGTAGCTTGTCGAAAAGAAAGTATAAATATTGTCCGGTATAAAACAATGCTACGGGGAGAGACGATACAATCACCTACATTGGTATATTGTTGCATTGATAATAGGAATATCGTTTTCAGGCCTGGTTTTAACAGTGAAATGCTTTCAAGTAACTTAATAAAAGTTAATTTCACTTTTTAATGAAAGCTGTTGCTTCATTATTGAAAAGCAAAGATGTTAATGCTAATACAAGCTAGAGATTTGAAACTTATTCTCACTTAAATTCAAATTGCAATCAGCCGGTCTTTAATGTAATAACTTTCAAATATTAAGCAAAACTGTTTAAAATCATTTTCTTTGTTTATCTCGTCAGGTGAAATACGTCCGTAATTAAGTAATGGCTGCCTGTGCTTCATGACGACAAACGAAAGGGCAGATGGCCGAAACAATTTCCGTATTAGATTTCTTATATTACTTTCTCCTTAATTACCTCACTTGGAGGGAACTGAAATGAAGGTAATACACATATTGTGAAAAGATACTTACATACAGTGAACAGGGTATGTTTTTACATTTCGGGGTATCTTTGTACCACTTACAACTTTTGCTTTGAATGGCTGCTGCTCCGCATTATTTTGTACTAAAAATAAGTTTTATTACTTCTGTTACTTCTAGTTTGAGTATCAGTTGTCTTTCCAACTTCCTACAAGCTGTCGGGCTGGTGATTATCCTTTAATTTCGTTTGGCTGTGAAGAGAGCTTTTGGTAACAGTGATTAGAGTTGAACAGTGACAGGTCCATATCAATATTATGATATTTCATAGTGAAACTGCAGTCCTGGAGTAACGCTGTTTGTTTTTACGCAATATTGACACCTGATTTCCTTCTGGCACGATCTAACTTTATCTAGAACGTTACTCTAGGAAAATTCCTCGTACTTTTTCAAGAAATGTATTCGCAACAGCGAATATAAGCAACCATCAGCTGTATAATGGAATGAGGGCAGTGAAAATTTGTGCCGGACCGGGACTCAAATGGCTCTGAGCACTATGGGACTTAACATCGGAGGTCAGCAGTCCCCTAGACTTAGAACTACTTAAACCTAACTAACCTAAGGGCATCAGACACATCCATGCCCGAGGCAGGATTCGAACCTGCGACCGTAGCGGTCCCGCAGTTCCAGACTGAAGCGCCTCGAACCGCTCGGTCACAACGGCCGGCGGACCGGGACTCGAAGTCGAATTTCTCGCTTATCGCGAGCGGCCGCCTTACCATTTAGTTATCAGAGTACGACTACACGGTCACACCCAAACTTCCACGTCGTCAACCATGTGTCCACAACCTGGACTAGTACATCCTTTGTTTACACTCCCTTACAGCGGAGACATTTTACGTTGAAAGTCGCTTCCCCGGTGCCGGCGGTTAAATGCGATACTGTAGTGCCTGTGTTATTCCGAAGGAACGTAGTATCGTCACCCCGAATAACACAGGCACTACAGTGGCGTAATAATTTTGTTGTCACTGGATGGACTGTGGCCGGCCGCTGGTGGCCGAGCGGTTCTAGGCGCTTCAGTCCGGAACCCCGCGACCGCTACGGTCGCAGGTTCGAATCCTGCCTCGGGCAGGATGTCCTTAGGTTAGTTAGGTTTAAGTTGTTCTAAGTCCTGGGGGAACTGATGACCTTAGATGTTAAGTCCCATAGTGCTCAGAGCCATTTGAACCATTTGATGGCCTGTGCTTCAGCTTTAGACGTTGTGAGCCTATTTGCTGTATGGGTAACGCTGAAAACTGAGGTCCCTATATAATGACATTGCATCTTTATTGGCTCGGATAAACGAATAAATCTTTGGAAAATAGGAAATTTCAAGAAATGAGCAATAAAGCACAGTAGTTGCGTATTTTCTACCTTTGAGCATTAGGAAGTACACAAGAACTATGTAGTTTCAGCAGATGAACTGTACAAAAATCATGTATTCAGGAGGATAACTGTTCACGAACAATTAAATTTATTTTGATACGATTTTCTCGGGATGTTATTTCTTTTGCTGTCTCTAGGTAAGGTGAGATCAGAGCAATTTTTGAAGCTTGTAGTGTGTCAGTTTAAAGCGCCTATTTTTCGCACGTCCATGCATGCAAGCATGTCAAAAGGAACAGGCACTGCTGAGACTACAGCCATTATGAAACACAATGAATATAGCATCGTAATTCACAATAACACAGGCACTGCAATAGCGTATTTATCCGCCGACACCGGGCAAGCGACTCTCAAGTAAAATGTCTTGCTTGTACGGGAATATACAAAATGGATGTACGAGTACAAGTTGTACACAGATAGTTGAAGACATATGGCAGCCGGCCGAAGTGGCCGTGCGGTTAAAGGCGCTGCAGTCTGGAACCGCAAGACCGCTACGGTCGCAGGTTCGAATCCTGCCTCGGGCCTGGATGTTTGTGATGTTCGTAGGTTAGTTAGGTTTAACTAGTTCTAAGTTCTAGGGGACTAATGACCTTAGCAGTTGAGTCCCATAGTGCTCAGAGCCATTTGAACCATTTTTGAACATATGGCAGTTTGGGTCTGGCCGTGAATCGCGCTCTGATGGCCTAATGGTAAGGCGGCTACTCGCGACAAGGGGGGAAAACAGAGTTCGATTCGCGGTCCAGCGCAAATTTTCATTGTCGTCATCTCATTTCACAGCTGACGGTTGTCCATATTCGAAATTGCGATTACATTTCTAGAAAAAGTACTTCTTTCTCGGCGTCCATGATCGCAGAAATACGTATGTCTTGCTTCATGACAGACGAAATGTTTCTGAGAAGCTCGATGGTATATTTTATAATGTGCTGCGCATTCTATGCTAACTGGTGCGATCAACTTTCAGAATAATTTACAATTATTAGGTGCCTTCGGAAAACCGAGCTACATTTTCGCTTCAGAGATTAACTTCGTCAGCTGTAAGGGAATAAAGCAGTATTTATTCAAAATATTATCACCTGATAGTAAATTGTGGTTGGTCAATTATAAACTTCTTGATGAAATTCTTCATCTGATGAGAAAAATTTACCTCGCAGGGTTCAAATGGTTCAAATGGCTCCAAGCACTATGGGACTTAATATCTGAGGTCATCAGTCCCTTAGACTTTAGAACTACTTAATCCTAACTAACCTAAGGACATCACACACATCGATGCCCGAGGCAGGATTCGAACCTGCGACCGTAGCAGCAGCGTGGTTCCGGACTGAAGCGCCTGAACTGCTCGACTACAGCGGCCGGCTCGCAGGGTTCCACCAGTGGAATACGTACCGGGGGAGTGGCTTTATTACTGCACGATGGCAATCCTCCTCCACCTTGAAAAATCTCGACAGTTGTGTATTTGTTGGCCCTCTCGACGAGTCAGTCAACAGAAGAATTTTGTTCTCCCGAACCTGTGGCTTCATCACATGTGTTACAACCATCCGAACTCAGGGGTTGCAATATGGTATAACGACCGAGGGGTGTGGTTTGGGACAGAGAGGCGACTCACGCCGAAGCGTGTTGTTTTCTATCTACATAAATGATCTTTTGGATAGGGTGGATAGCAATGTGCGGCTGTTTGCTGATGATGCTGTGGTGTACCGGAAGGTGTCGTCGTTGAGTGACTGTAGGAGGATACAAGATGACTTGGACGGGATTGGTGATTGGTGTAAGAAATGGCAGCTGACTCTAAATATAGCTAAATGTAAATTAATGCAGATGAATAGGAAAAAGAATCCCGTAATGTTTGAATACTCCGTTAGTTGTGTAGCGCTTGACACATTCACATCGATTAAATATTTGGACGTAACATTGCAGAGCGATATGAAGTGGGACAAGCATGTAATGGCAGTTGTGGGGACGGCGGATAGTCGTCTTCGGTTCATTGGTAGAATTTTGGGAAGATGTGGTTCATCTGTAAAGGAGACCGCTTATAAAACACTAATACGACCTATTCTTGAGTACTGCTCGAGCGTTTGGGAACCCTATCATGTCGGATTGAGGGAGGACGTAGAAGCAATTCAGAGGCGGGCTGCTAGATTTGTTACTGGTAGGTTTGATCATCACGCGAGCGTTACGGAAATGCTTCAGGAACTCCGATGGGAGTCTCTGTAGGAAAGGAGGAGTTCTTTTCGTGAATCGCTACTGAGGAAATTTAGAGAACCAGCATTTGAGGCTGACTGCAGTACAGTTTTACTGCCGCCAACTTGTATTTCGCGGAAAGATCACAAAGATAAGATAAGAGAGAGTAGGGCTCGTACAGAGGCATAGAGGCAGTCATTTTTCCCTCGTTCTGTTTGGGCGTGGAACAGGGAAAGAAGATGCTAGTTGTGGTACGACGTACCCTCCGCCACGCACCGTATGGTGGATTGCGGAGTATGTATGTAGATGTAGATGAAACACCGGCGTGTCCACTGACTTTATCGCACCGATGGTGCACAGCGGGCCTTCCTCTGATGCCAGCCATGGCACGCGAGGCGTGCGTGCGTGGTTCGGCGCCAATGCCAGTCTCGGAATCTGCTGCTTCGGCGTCCATCCATCCAGCCTTGCAGACGTAGCGCTCCTACTCACTCCACTGTCGAAGGGAAACAGCCGACCGCCGTCGTCGTAGTGAGCCGTAACAGCTCCGGCGTTCGCCCAGAGCAGCTCGGTCTGTGACCGCGGGCAGCTCTGCACTCGGGAGAGACGGCACCTTGCACTCCGCCGGATGATGTCACCCAGAGAGCGGAGGCCATCAGCTCTCTCGCACCTCTCTGCAATGAGCCGAAATCCATCACCAGAAGGTCGTTGTGGTTGGCGTGCGACTTAGACAATCGTCATTCTCTCCGGTTCTAGATGCGGACGGAATGGCGAGACGACTGTCTGATTTGAGCCTCCGGGCTCGCTTATTTATGCGTCTTTTCCCTATGCCTCTGACGTAGTTCCTCTGCAGGGGACAAGTGGAGTGCTCTTTAATAATTACAACGTCAGCTTTCCTTAGCCTGCCTCGTCCCCTACCCGCAGGTCACTAGGCACTGTTGCAACTGCAACGTATCGGTCCTTCACACTTGTCTACAGTGACCCCCGGGTTGGGGTTTCTCGCCTGCGAGCGGTGTCGTAAAGCTGCCACGCAGAATCGTTTGCGAAATGTGAACATCACCCGTGCCTGCCAACCGAGGTGGCCATCGGTCTCTTTAATACTACGTTCCAACCATAGCAGTGCTAAGTTTACAAGAATTACCCAAATACATGTCTCTCCTTATTCGTGGCGCTGCACACCAGAAAAAAAAAAAAAAACACTGCTCACATTTTTATGAAGTACTGTAATAACAACATTATATTTTGTCACGTATTCATCAACCTTTTGTCAATCCTCGGCCCATAATATTTGTTTGCCTTTTATCAAAAATTAATATACGAGTATGTAATTTACTGAGGATTACTTGGGTTTATTGCATTATAAGTAGCATAGAAACGGAAAATAAGTTTCCACAAAGGGACTCCATCCTTCTACAGATGAAAAACGCGAACTCCCAACCACAAGGACGGAATTCTGATAACGTCTCATCGTAAGTATAGATAGAGGACGTGTTCTCAATTACTGAACGCTGCGTACTCAACGACGACTTCCAACCCGGACGTGAAGTCCACACACCTATAGGTTCGCAATAGTGCAGTGCCTAACTGTTCTAATTATAAACACTCCTGAGACCAAAGACAGGAAGTTTGTCTGTACCATCAAAAGCTGATATCGAGCGACCGTTACACACGGGCGCTCACAACGGAAGACCACGTCTCTCCACCGCCGGCCTCCCTGCAAGGCTCGGCTCCCCACCCTCGTAATTCCGAAAACGAATCATATTCCCGAAACCACGGAATATTCTCCCTCTCTACAGATTCCTCCGAACGCCGACCAACCATATTTTAGTCTTTTGTCGTCCAGCGCGGAAAGTTTGCGAGGAAAAACCTATACTCGTACAATCGTACGCTTCTGAGTAGAAATCCTTGGAAATAACCCAGCCTGCGTGATTCCCGAGGTGATGCTTCCTCGTTCCTCTCAGCTGCGTCCAAGATTTTCGTAGTTCCCGGAGTATAATCCTTCCCGTCCGGCTACAATACTGGGCAGTCGCGACTCTATTGTGCCCAGCGCTCAGATGTCCCAACGTCTGTCTTGCTACTTCCTGTGTTTAAGCAGGACCAACACACCTGTGTGGGCCTTCCACCCAGGGCATGCGTTCCGCCTGCTGCTTCATTTCCACTGACGTTCCAACCTCTACTAGTATAGTAATAAAGACACTCCGTCACCTTTCATGCAATAAGCGTTAACAATTACTTACAAAGCGTACGTGACAATGTCAGTCTCCTTTATATATTCATATATACGATGTACAACGTATCACATGATACCTAATTGAGCGTGTAGGTCACGGGAAAGTATGTGGATGGGTGCTTGTAAGGTGCGAAATCATAGCCACCTTACAATTCATCAACCGTTTTTTCAATCCTTGGCCCAAAATATTTGTTTGCCTTTTATGAAAAATTAATAAATGTAATATGCTGAGCACTATTTCGGTTTATTTTTATTATAAGTAACATAGAAACGGAAAATGTTTCCACAATGCGGCTCCATCCCACGACTCTCGGATTGCCTTTCTGTAGTTTTTCTGTGGTGTCAAAGGCAGCCTGGAAACTACGTTAACATAAGTGGCTCATGGCACAATCCAGGGCCAAAAATGCTACTCCTTCTAAACTCTTGGCCGTCTGGAGCTTCGACTCCTGCAACTTTCATTTCTGATCAAGCCATGCGTACACCATAAATCTGTATGAAAAAGGTGATCGCGAGTAGGCGTGTTCCCCTTGTCAATACTGGAGTGAAATGCCAGGGTCGTTTCAGTAGACGCACCACGAGTAGTCGTTGAAAGTTGCTCCTTCAGCAGCTCCGGTTGGCCGAGACAACCGATTGTTCCTGGTTTGGAACTGAAATCGGTAGCACTCATGCCAAGAGTGTTTACGTTTGTGCTGCTTGTTCATTCGTATCGTGTCTGGTTCCGCTTGACTGTTTCTCGCGCAGTAACACAGACGGCTCTCCAGCAAATCACGACGATTTGCCTTTGCTTAACGCTCTCTGTATTTGTTTGAGTTACATTCTAACAGGTATATAACTACACTACTGGCCATTAAAATAGCTACACCAAGAAGAAATGCAACTGTGCAATTCTAGGCGCTACGGTCTGTAACCTAACGACCGCTACGGTCGCAGGTTCGAATCCTGCCTCGGGCATGGATGTGTGTAATGTCCTTAGGTTAGTTAGGTTTAATTAGTTCTAAGTTCTAGGCGACTGATGACCTCAGAAGTTAAGTCGCATAGTGCTCAGAGCCATTTGAACCAAGAAATGCAGATGATAAACGGGTATTCATTGGACAAATATATTATACTAGAACTGACAAGTGATTACATTTTCACGCAATTTGGGTGCATAGATCCTGAGAAATCGGTACCCAGAACAACCAACTCTGGCCGTAATAACGGCCTTGATACGCGTGGACATGGAGTCAAACAGACCTTGGATGGCGTGAACAGGTACAACTGCCCATGCAGCTTCAACACCATAGCACAGTTCATCAAGAGTAGACTGGCGTATTGTGACGAGCCAGTTGCTCGGCCACCATTGACCAGACGTTTTCAATTGGTGAGAGATCTGGAGAATGTGCTGGCCAGGGCAGCAATCGAACATTTTCTGTATCCAGAAAGGCCCGTAGAGGACCTTCAACATGCGGTAGTGCATTATCCTGCTGAAATGTAGGGTTTCGGAGGGATCGAATGAAGGTTAGAGCCACGGGTCGTAACACATCTGAAATGTAACGTCCACTGTTCAAAGTGCCGTCAATGCGAACGAGAGATGACCGAGACGTGTAACCAATGGCACCCCATATCATCACGCCGGGGGATACGCCAGTATGGCGATGACGAATACACGCTTCCAATGTGCGTTCACCGTGATGTCGCCAAACACGGATGCAACCATCGTGATGCTGTAAACAGAACCTGGATTCATCCGAAAAAATGACGTTTTGCCAGTCGTGCACCCAGGTTCGTCGTCGAGCACACCATCGCAGGCGCTTCTGTCTGTGATGCAGCGTCAAGGGTAACCGCAGCCATGGTCTCCGAGCTGATAGTCCATGCTGCTGCAAACGTCGTCGAACTGTTCGTGCGGATGGTTGTTGTCTTGCAAACGTCCCCAGCTGTTGACTCAGGGATCGAGACGTGGCTGCACAATCCGTTACAGCCATTCGGATAATATGCCTGTCATCTCGACTGCTAGTTTTACGAGGCCGTTGGGATCCAGCACGGCGTTCCGTATTACCCTCCTGAACCCACCGATTCCATACTCTGCTAACAGGCATTGGATCTCGACCAACGCGAGCAGTAATGTCGCGATACAATAAACCGCAATCGCGATAGGCTACAATCCGACCATTATCAAAGTCGGAAACGTGATGGTGCGCATTTCTCCTCCTTCCACGAGGCAATACAACAACGTTTCACCAGGCAACGCCGGTCAACTGCTGTTTGTGTATGAGAAATCAGTTGGAAACTTTCCTCATGTCAGCATTATGTAGGTGTCGCCACCGGTGCCAAGCTTGTGTGAATGCTCTGAAAGTTAATCATTTGCATATAACAGCATCTTCTTCCTGTCGGTTAAATTAGGCGTCTGTAGCACGTCACCTTCGTGGTGTAACAATTTTAATGGCCAGTAGTGTAAGAAAGATTGCAAACATGTCGCAGGGAATGTGTTATTGGAATTTATACTACCGCCCCCTAAAATATTTACTATCCCTGCAAAATTTCCTTTCCGTGCGTCTCCGTTCTCACTCAGTAGATATTCTTACGTTGCGCGTCTCGCCAGCAGCGAACAGAGCTGTGGCAGCACGCTTGTGCCCGCAGCGGCCGGCTCCCACGGTGATAACGGCCGCTCTGGCTCCGCAGTGCAGCGGCGTGGCCCGGCCCGCCTGCTGTGGGCGCGGTCAGCGAAAATAACGTCTGGGCTGCCGCGCGCTGCGCAAACACCGCTTTGCATAAATAAGCGAACCGCGCCGCCACAGCACCACGCCGCCAGGTAACGGGCCGCGCGCCCCACACCGGCAGGCCACGCCCACCGTGCCATGAAAAGGGATCGTCCTTTGTTTCCTGTTCTCGTTGACTCGGAATGACGTTGCTGAAATTGCGAGATTCTGACAAGTCTGGCTAGAAAGGAACCACTGTTTTAGTGTATCGTGGGAAGCTGCTGCTGCTGCTGCTGCTGCTGCTGCTGTTCAGTCCGGAGATTCGTTAAATGCAGCGCTCCACTGCAATCTACGCTGTGCAAGCCTCTTCGCCTCTGCACAACCTGCATCCACTTTATAAGCTGGCACCGGGATTACAAGTGACTCAACACTGCGTCCACAGTTCACAGCATCTCTCACACGGCTACACAGCGCTACACAACGGAGACACGTAGATCGGAATGTTTAATGACCTTGTGTCTAAACGGCACGAAACCTGTTTTTCCCTCGGGGGCTTACCTTCTTGTTGCTGCAACCACCAACTGTGCGGGAAATGTACAGTCATAGAACTTGAAAAAAAGCGCACCAAGAGGGGAACACACACTGCAACATAAGCAGATACAGTCCAACACCGATAAAGCGTTGGACCAATTGTTGTCGCGATACATGCAACAACACATCTACATCTACATGGATTCCCTGCAAATCACATTCAAGTGCCTGGCGGAGGGTTCATCGAACCACCTTCACAATTCTCTATTATTCCAATCTCGTATAGTGCGCGGAAACACTGAATACCTATATCTTTCCGTACGAGCTCTGATTTACCTTATTTTATCGTGATGATCGTTCCTACCTATGTAGGCGATGCCAACAGAATTTTTTCGCATTCGGAGGAGAAAGTTGTTGATTGGAATTTCGTGAGAAGATTCCGTCGTAGCGAAAAACGCCTTTCTTTTAATGATGTCCAGCCCAAATCCTGTATCGTTTCTGTGACACTCTCTCCCATATTCCGCGATAATACAAAACGTGCTGCCTTTCTTTGAACGTTTTCGATGTACTCCGTCAGTCCCATCTGGTAAGGACCCCACACCGGTCAGCAGTATTATAAAAGACGACGGATCTAAAAGAGGACGGTCCGGTATGGAGTTGATTAGATGTCTGATGTAATCCTGAGGCGGATTGGCCCACAAATCTTGAACAGTCACTTTCAAACCATGTACAGAGTGGCACAGCGGCATCTGGCGTTCTAGCTGCTCCCATACATGCTCTATAGGAGACACATCCGAGGAGCAGGCTGGCCATGGAAGAGTTGGAACGTGACGAAGCAGCCTTGAGCAGCTCCAGCTGCATGCAGACGAGCTTTATCTTGTTGGATAAGTGCCCCCGGTAGATCATGTAGGAAACGTACCACATGGGGTCGAAGAATATCATCAGCATGGGGCTGGCCTGTTAAGGTTCCACATACCACAATGAGAGGGGACTGGCTGTCGTAGGCCATGGTCCCTACATCATTACGCCAGCTGTGCGGGCGTGGGTGGAATTGTACCGATCACCAGACTGCCTCCACACCCATTTGCTGTTATCATCCTTTCCCAAAATGAATCGGCGTTTGTCACTAAACACCACGTTCTGCCAGTCTGTAGCAGTCCATGTGTTCAGGCTTGCCACCACTGTAGACGGAGTCGCCGATGCCTCGGTGTTAATGGTAGTACACGACAAGAGCGCCTGGCCTGCAAATTCTCATCGCAAGGCGACTGGAAATGGGTTGTGGAAAAACTAGCGCCGGTACATCTGCTTGTATCGTGGAGCGAGTCACTGTAGGATCCCTGATCGCTTGCCGCACGATACTTCGGTCCTCTCGCCTCGTCGTCTTTCTGGTCGCTCCAGTCCCAGAACGTCGCACGAGGACGCCGTCTCGTGCGCACTGCTCACAACATCGTCTGATGCAACGCACTGAACGATCGACTTGGTAAGCCACACGGCGTGCCGACTAGCCTGCGGTTTTCATGCCGATGAAGAGGTTCCTCCCAAACTGGGTAAACGGTGAGACGTCGTCTGTGCACTCGCCAATGTCCTCCTCGAGTCTATATGTGATCGTCTCTTGTATGACTCGGTCACTGTGCGCCGTTTAAACAGGGCAGCACCACTGTAGTGTCTGTAGACAGGATCATCTGCATATTGGATCTGACTGTGCTTATTTGCAAAGTTCCGCATTTGCACCTTCCTTTCCTTCGGGTGGGCTATTTTCAATGTTACTCAATGTATTCGCAGTTCCCAACATGAACAACCTTCGGCTGTAGCCTATTTAGGAATGATGACAATGAAAATTTGTGCCGGACTGGGATTCGAATGCGGATTTTACACTTGACGCGAGCGGTCGCCGTGACCGCTTCGGCCAGACCCAAACTTCCATACGTCGTTCGACCATGTGCCACACTCTGCACTCGTACGTTGCATTTATTCCCGTCCAGGAAGGAGAGTTGAGGATGTGGTAGTGGCGAATAAATATAATATAGCAATGCCTGTGTTATTAAGAAGTACAATGCAATGTTCCTTCGTACACGCATACATGTCCGAAGGTACATTGCAGCGTTCCACTTAATAACGCAGGCACTATTTTGCAACGACTATACCTTAATCCTGCAACTTTTTATTTAATTATGTGCAGGTTCGGTGAGCATCCACATAATGAGGATCACAGATATCTGGTAACACCCGCATATACACTGCCACTAAAACTCGTTAACGTTTGGTGCGCTTTTGATCAACCGATTCAGTTATACAATAGACATACGTTGCAATTAGCAGTTCAGTCACAATCGTCTATCTGCAGTACACCGAAACCTACTGTCGTGCTGTTCTGTTTCGCGATACAGCTGGCTGTTGATCTAACAACACTGTATATAGTAGTTTAAAAAACTCTCGCACGATACGTCACTGCCAAGTAACGTAGCCCGATGAAACTTGAGCCATACATAGAAATACCTGCTGCAGTACAGCACAGAAGGTAACTGAAAGAAATGTACAAAGAGACGAGGAGGAATGGCCTTTTTATTCAAGATAGTAATTATAATTAAGTCACTACGATTTATGATGGTCCCTGGACATTACAAAAGGCGGGATACGCTCCAAATAGGGCATGTGATCACCATAGACTGGAATTCACGCTCTGCAGCGTGCTGCCAAGCTGGCCACAACGTTGGTAAGGAGTTCTCGAGGTAGGGCATCCTACTCCCCGTCCAGTGCGGTTGTCAACTGCTCGATGGTCGTCAGCGAAGGCAGACATCTCCGCAATGCACCCCACACGTGCTCGATGCGATCTAAGTTGGGGAATGGCAGACCAGTCAATTCGCCGAATATAAGAGGTTATAAACTAAAATCATTTTTGGATAGAGTGAACACGGAAAAATCAGGAGTTGCAACATATGTAAAAGTTGGACACAAAAGCCAAAAATATTGATACAAGAAAGTCTTGCGTAAATCAGAACATAGAAGCATGTGTTTGTGAGTTGTATCTGCAGAATATTTCTCTTGTAATTGTAGGTCTACATATCTCCTGTGAGGTTCTGTCACCTGTTTATGAAGAATTTAGATTCATTATTGAACACATAACGGATAAGGAAAAATGTTAGTAGTTTGTGAGGATTTCATTTACATTTTTTTTAAAAAGATACAGAGAAGAAAAATAAACTGGAATCATTATTTGGGTGTTTCCATCTTCTCGTCACTTCACTAGTTAATATTTCAGCTCACGTACAGGAAGACAGTAGGATCCTATTTGATAACATTTTTATACACAGTGGTCATTCTCGAATTATGGACTGTCTGATAATGACGTACAAATAATAGAAATAAACAATCCACCTTGCATCCCTAAGGCAGGTCCATACAAACCAGCGAGGCTTACGCATGAGAACAAGATACAGCAGCTTAAGAACAAGTTAAATGGGATGGTATTCAATGAGATACACAGCCATACAGTCTAAGACAAAAAATAAATAAATATAAAAACAATGTACCACACAGGAAATATCCGAATGGGACGGAAATCGGTAGATGTGAACGCACAATCACAGTCATACAAATGATTAGAGCTCCAGAAAAAATAGATGAAATATTCAAGAGAAAGAGATTCACAAATTGGGCAAGTCAACAATGCTTTGGTCCACCTGTGGCGTTTATCCAGGCATTGAGTGACAGAGTTATTGGATGTCGTAAAGAGGGATATCGTGCTAACTTTTGTCCAATTGTCGCCTTAGACCGTCAAAACCCCGGGAAGGATGGAGGCCCCTGCCCATAATGCACTAAACGGTCCCAATTGGAGGGGGGGGGGGGGGGTCCAGCGACAGCTAGAGGCGGAGTGGAGCGGTGGGGGATCCGGCGACCGTGCTGGCCAAGGTAGGTTTTAGCAAGCGCGACAACAAGCAGTAAAACTGTCGGCGTCTGTGGACGGGCATTATCTTGCTGATTGCTACGAAGGGTAACCTAATGAGGTACCGCTGTGCTGTAAGGGTGCCTCGGATGACAACCAGACGGGTCTTGTTTTGGAATGAAACGGCTCTCCAGACCATCGCTCATCGTTGTCGGGCCGCATGGCGGGTAACCTTCAGGCTGGTATCCCACCGCTGTCCAGGCCGTCTCCAGACACGTATTCGCTAGTCGTCAGGGCTCAGTTCGAAGCGGAACAATTCTGCCCCAGTCAGTGAGACTCCAGGGACGTGTGGCGAGTGGCACTCAAGTTGGTATCGCATGGCTCCCTTGCGGCACAGCGGTGTCGACGATATTCTACACCCCGTTCTGTTGTACTTAATTTCAAGCCATTCTGGCCGTAAATTTCAGCAAGATAATACGCGCTCCCACAGGGTGAGATACTGTATTGCTTGTCTTTGTGTTTGCCTGTCGTGGCCAGCAACATCACCGGATCTTTACCCAATTGACAACGTTTGGAGCATTTTAGGCAGGGCCCTACAACCAGAACGGGATTTTGACCACGTAATGCGCCAGTTGGACAGAATTTGACACGATGTCCTTCAGGAGGACCTCCAACAATTCTGTCATTCCCAAGATGAATAACTGCTTGCGTAAGGGCTAGATGTAAACCAACGCGTTACTGACTTGCTCAGGTTCTGAAGTTCTTTCTCTTAAATAAATCACCCAATTTTTCTGAAACCGTAATCATCTGTTTGTCTGTACATGAATATCACATCTACAGATTTCCTTCCCGTTCGGATAATTCCTTCGTGGTGCGTCGTGATTATTTTTTATAAAGAGTGTACAAAGAAAGAGATGCCGTTATAAATTCGGCCTATTCCACAGTAAATTTGTGTCAATTTTTTTAGGTATCATTCCAAAACTTCTATCCAGAAAATTCGTTTAAAGGCAAGTAAGCCACGAATAACTAAGGGGTTTCTCGTCAGGTGCATTAGCGGCTTTTGTTGGTCCTCTCAGCACATTTTGTTTTAATTTTACGCCTTTTGGCAACTACTTTTGCTGTAATTCAGTTAACGCAGTTCTGCCTGAGGAAATAAAATTTCGTTCTTTTATTGGAATGATGTCTTCGACCGCCTGGTACCTTCACTCCCAGCTCCTCGCTCACTACCTTTTGAGGAATTACTTAAACTAAATGAGATAAGCGCCAGCTACAATCACGCTCGATCTGCAGATAAAACTAAAACCATGTCCTTTTTGGGTATTTACCCACTACGAACAAAAGTGGTCCTCAACAATAAACTGATAAAAAATTAACTCATTTCAGTTAGTTACTTTTTGTATGATATGTCATATTCTTGTGACATACCACATGAAAAAAGTAATACTCACACGTAATAAAGAGAGTACTTACGGATAAAACAAAAGGAAAGCGCACAACTGAAATTTGAGTCACGGCAGTTCCCAATTTATTATATGGAGTGGAAAGTTGAACACTGAGAAATAAAGATTTACGGCATCTAGAAGTATGAGAAACGAAATTTCGGTTGTCTGTGGAAGGATGCACAAGTGGGACAAAATTAAAAACGAAATAATAAGTGAAGAATTAAGTGTGTAACCAATAACCCAAAAGACAGTCGAATACAAAGAAATATGGAGAGAAACGTACTTCGTATGTCGCTACTAAGACTTCCTAAATTAGAGATGGATTATAAACCGTGAGGCAAGACAAGTGCGGGAAGACCGAGGAAGAGATGATGATGCCGGAACAGGTCACAGGCCCAACCGTGGAGCGATGGCTGAAGGAGATGTCTCTCGGTAAAAAATGTTTTGAATGGGTGGAAGTACTTCAAGTGAAATGAACAGACAGAATGATGAGTGCAGAACTTATAAGAATATGAGAGAAAACGACTATTTGCCACTAAAGAAAGGTAAGTGGGAGGCTAGATTAAGAAAAATGGGTAAAGTTAGGTAGCTACAGATGAAGTAAAAGGCATAAGACAAAGTAGAAACCGACTGGTTCATACGTGTTATAAGATAGGTATAATAAAGAAGAAGATCGGTCGCATTGTGAAACAAATGAAACTTGATCCAACCGTTAAATCACTCTTACGAAGAATTATAACTTCAGCCATTCATTTGTGGATCGAAGAACGACAGTGATCGTCTAGAAGAACGGGAAGTGCTCATGCAAGAATGTAGCCTTCGTCAGCATTGCACCGGTAACCATAAAATGCCTGAGCGTCGATTACCGGTTTATCATGAAATATTTGCATCCCATCAACCTTATAACGTACACGCTATATGCGTGTGACAGAGGGGAGCACATGAGCCGTCTTCGTTTCGGATAGTATTTCCACAGATCACAATCGATTTTTTTAATAGTGCATGCATCAATAGAAATCGCTTTCTTCCGACAGCGTCAATGTTTTAGAAAGCGTTAATGATGTGGTATCTAGTATCATCAGCGATTGCAATTCTGAGGCATGCGGGTAGATCATCTTCAAGAAAATAACATCCAAATTCGAATGCAACAACTCATATCTTGATAAATACACTGATTAGCAGAAATACACCAGCTATTTTACTTGCCAAGGATTCTACATCTACATCCATACTCCGCAAGCCACCTGACGGTGTGTGACGGAGGGTACCTTGAGTACCTCTATCTGTTCTCCCTTCTATTCCAGTCTCGTATTGTTCGTGGAAAGAAGGATTGTCGGTATGTTTCTGTGTGGGCTCTAATCTCTCTGATTTTATCCTCATGGTCTCTTCGCGAGATATACGTAGGAGGGAGCAATATACTGCTTGACACTTCGGTGAAGGTATGTTCTCGAAACTTCAACAAAAGCCCGTACCGAGCTACTGAGCGTCTCTCCTGCAGAGTCTTCCACTGCAGTTTATCTATCATCTCCGTAACGCTTTCGCGATTACTAAATGATCCTGTAACGAAGCGCGCTACTCTCCGTTGGATCTTCTCTATCTCTTCTATCAACCCTATCTGATACGGATCCCACACTGCTGAACAGTATTCAAGCAGTGGGCGAACAAGCGTACTGTAACCTACTTCCTTTGTTTTCGGATTGCATTTCCTTAGGATTCTTCCAATGAATCTGTCTAGCATCTGCTTTACCGACGATTAACTTTATATGATCATTCCATTTTAAATCACTCCTAATGCGTACTCACAGATAATTTATGGAATTAACTGCTTCCAGTTGCTGACCTGCTATTTTGTAGCTAAATGATAAGTGATCTATCTTTCTATGTATTCGCAGCACATTACACTTGTCTACATTGAGATTCAATTGCCATTCCCTGCACCATGCGTCAATTCGCTGCAGATCCTCCTGCATTTCAGTACAATTTTCCATTGTTAAAACCTCTCGATACACCACAGCATCATCCGCAAAATGCCTCAGTGAACTTCCGATGTCATCCACAAGGACATTTATGTATATTGTGAATAGCAACGGTCCTACGACACTCCCCTGCGGCACACCTGAAATCACTCTTACTTCGGAAGACTTCTCTCCATTACGTTCTTTGTAAGTTTCCAGAGATAAGTAGCACAAGATGTCTACGCATAGCTTATGATGTTCCCAAACATTACGTCTCGGTCGTTTATAGGCGCGAGCAGCATCCCAGATGCATCCATCAATTTGGTGGCCAAGACATCAGCGTGAGTTCATTATCATACTTGTCAAACAATTAGATCACTCTTTTGGCCTTGTAACAGTGACAGTTATCCTGTCGGAATTTTCCATTGCCGTCGGGGAAGACTTGAAGGAATGCAGGCGATTCTCAGTAACGTTTACATAGTCCTTAGGTACCGTTGTGCCCTCAATTACTACGACAGGTCCCATGGAAGCCCAAGTGAATGTCCCTCCACAATACTGCCCCACGGGCCTGCGTCATCGGCGCGGTTCATGTTTCCGGAGGCTGTTCGCCTGTTCAGAAACGTCTCCATATACGACGATCGACCACGGTGTAACAAGAAGAGTGATTCATTCGATCAGCCGTCCCGCGTCTAATGAGCCACTCTCCAATCTCGACGATCCTGTACCCACCCACTGCATTCGCAGTTGACGATATCGTCGGGCTAACGTGGGAACACACTGGAGTCGTTTACTGCGTAATCCGATGTTCTTCCCCAAAAGACTTGTGCCTGCTGCACCACTATACTCTCTGGTATGATCTTCCGCAGTTTTCCCCACTTTACAGAGCGGACTACCCTCCGACCTCCACGTACAGCGGACATCCAACACCTTGTCGCCGACTCGCTCTTTCACCGTTCAACCGTAGCTGTTCTCGACAGCAACAAGCGAACAGCGAATCAGCTCCGCCTTTTCCGAGATGCTCGTTCCCTCGTGCCAGACCATAACAACCGTCCCATTGTCAAAGTGTTTGTTCCCATATGTGGCTCGTCGTCGACAGAATGATTCGTCAGTCGTATCTCCTGCGCTTCTATGCGTTCCTTACCTCATCAGGTACCCACAATGGCACCAGGTGTAATTCATTCTCGCGGTGGGCAGTTGTCGTAATGCTTCCGCTCACCAGTGTGTCTTTTCCGTATTCATGCATGCTTGTACACAGTTGCACTTCTCCTTTTTCCCGTATTCATTTTCCGAATTTTTCTGTTTCATCCATTCATAAGTTAAATTCAGTAACTTACCTCTTCTTGACCATTTATTTCTACTGGGTCTTCTTCTTTCACCCATTTGATCCTCTGAGGTCTTTACTATCTCATTTCGTACAGTTATTCATAAATCTGCTATTGTTTATGTTTCCCCCGTCGATAATAGTTGCATAATGCTCCCTTTGAAACGCCAAGCAATACCTGGTTCTTCTAGGCTATCCCATCCCCACTTCCTTAATTTTGCAAATCACTGTAACACCTTCAGTTTCAATCTAAAGCTCATAAACAATAAATTATGGCCGGAGACAGTCTGCTCTGTGAAATATCTTGCAATTTAAGTTCTGGATTCTAAAGCTCTGTCTTACCATTATGTAATACACCTGAAACCTTCCGGTAACTCCTGTTCTCTTCCATATCTACAGCCTTCTTTCAATATTTTTAAACCAAGTGCTTACAGTGTTAAAACTGTGAACTTTGCAAAATTTTGTCTTACAACTTCCCCTTCCATTACTTTTCCCAGTCCATGGTCTCCTAATGTTTTTCCTCTCTTTCTTTTCTTACAATCAAGTTCATAACTGCACGTTCATCTTCCTCCACGGACTGAATAAATTTGTTTTACTTCATCTTACATCATCTGCATAGTTAGTGAGAATATACACTTACACCACTGCTGCGGTTCTTGCCATTGTGTCACTACTGGGTTTGTGCCGTTCATACTCGTAGAGATTATACCACATTTTGGTCTTACGATTTATTATTCGTTCTATTCTTGACCATTAGACATGTTCTTCGTGTCATTTCACATCACAAATCCTCACTATACCTAACTTAAATCTGTCACTTTCTATTTTTACATTATCAAACGTATCTGCCAGATTTCACGCTCCAACTCGTGTAGTGCAGTTGTGTTTACAGTATATTCCTAAGCAGTCACCATCCGGAGATTTGAATGTAGGGTTTTCCCATCGGAATATTTTACTCAAGAGGATAAGATCAGCATTGAAACATACATTACTTGTGGATGCTCTCAGGAAGTAATCCGTAGTTTCCCCTTTATTTCAGCCACTCCCGTTACCAACATAACAAGTCCATGTTGACTAATTAACGTTAGATCAGTCAGTCATGCCGACTGTTGTCCCTGCATCTACTGCAAAGGTTGCTGTCCCTCTTTAGTAACCATATGTTAGACTGGCCTCTCTACATTTTGAAACAGAGGATCTGTCCACGCCGGCCGGTGTGGCCCTGCGGTTCTAGGCGCTTCAGTCTGGAACCGCGTGACCGCTACGGTCGCAGGTTCGAATCCTGCCTCGGGCATGGATGTGTATGATGTCCTTAGGTTAGTTAGGTTTAATTAGTTCTAAGTTCTAGGCGACTGATGACCTCAGAAGTTAAGTCGCATAGTGCTCAGAGCCATTTGAACCATTTTTTTGATCTGTCCACTTTCAACGCAGTATTACGAAATTGAGAGCAAAGATAAGTATTGTTAACTATTTTACAGTTGAGAATTGTTACACGACTCAACACCTCTGTGTACAAACACTCAGTAGTAATTCGCAAGACAGTGATATGTACATCTACATCTACAATTTGCAAATCACATTTAAGTGCCTGGCAGAGGGTTCATCGAACCACCTTCACAATTCTCTATTATTCCAATCTCGAAAAGTGTGCGGAAAGAACGAGCACCTATGTCTTTCCGTACGAGCTCTGATTTTCCTTATTTTATCATGGTGATCGTTTCTCCCTATGTAAGTCGGTGTCAACAAAATATTTTCGCATTCTGAGGAGAAAGTTGGTGATTGAAATTTCGTGAGAAGATTGCGTCGCAACGAAAAGCCCCTTTCTTTTAATGATGTCCAGCCCAAATGCTGTATCATTTTTGTGACACTCTCTCCCAAATTTCGCGATAATACAAAACGTGCTGCCTTTCTTTGGACTTTTTCGATGTACTCCGTCAGTCCTATGTGGTAAGGATCCCACACCGCGCAGCAGTATTCTAAAAGAGGACGGACAAGCGTAGTGTAGGCAGTCTGCTTAGTAGGTCTGTTACATTTTCTAAGTGTCCTGCCGATAAAACGCAGTCTTTGGTTAGCCTTCCCCATACCATTTTCTATGTCTTACTTCCAATTTGAGTTGTTCGTAATTGTAATAACTAAGTATTTAGTTGAATTTACGGCTTTTAGATTAGACTGATTCATCGTGTAACCGAAGTTTAACGAATTCATTTTAGCACTCATGTGGATGACCTCAAACTTTTCGTAATTTAGGGTCAACAGCCAATTTTCGCACAATTCAGATATCTATTCTAAATCGTTTTGCAATTTGTTTCGATCTTCTGATGACTTTATTAGTCGATAAACGACAGAGTCATCTGAAAACAACGTAAGACGGCTGCTCAGATTGCCTCCCAAATCGTTTATGTAGATAAGGAACAGCAAAGGCCTATAACAGTACCTTGGGGAACGCCAGAAATCACTTCTGTATTGCTCGATGACTTTCCGTCAATCACTACGAACTGTGACCTCTCTGAAAGGAAATCACAAATCCAGTCACATAACTAAGACGATATTCCATAAGCACGCAAATTCATTACAAGCCGCTTGTGTGGTACAGTGTCAAAAGCCTTCTGGAAATCCAGAAACGCGGAATCGATCTGAAATATCTTGTCAATAGCACGCAACACTTCATGTTAATAAAGAGCTAGTTGTGTTTCACAGAAAACATCGTTCCTGTGAAACACAACTAGCTCTTTATTAACATGAAGTGTTGCGTGCTATTGACAAGAGATTTCAGATCGATTCCGCGTTTCTGGATTTCCAGAAGGCTTTTGACACTGTACCACACAAGCGGTTTGTAATGAATTTGCGTGCTTATGGAATATCGTCTTAGTTATGTGACTGGATTTGTGATTTCCTTTCAGAGAGGTCACAGTTCGTAGTGATTGACGGAAAGTCATCGAACACAATGTATGTTCCAAAATACTGCTGCATATCGACGTTAACGATATGGCCCTGTAATTTAGTGGATTACTCCTACTACCTTTCTTGAATATTGGTGTGACCTGTGCAACTTTTCAGTCTTTGGGTACGGATCTTTCGTCGAGCGGTACACTTCCGACACTCTACTGACATGTTGCTAACGGAACCGCCTTATCAGCAACATAAGCATTTTGCCAGGAAATAAATTCCCAAGACCCGTTAGCTGACAGAATTTAATATTAAACACTGTGCTGACAGTATGTGACGGTTCACGTTCATCACATCACCTAGCCTTCTAAACACTCGTCGAACCACATCGGCGCGTTCTGCGCACGTTGTCGGAGAAGTATACACGCTGGCTGAAACACATTTGGGGGGGGGGGGGGGGGGGCGCTCCGAGACCAATTTCGTGGACGCAGCTTCCAATAAGTCGTGTTGCCTGACGAGCCACCAGCAAGGAAACATCATCTGCCATCCCACCGGCGGTGCGTGGGCTTAGTGTACCAGGTGCCTCGACCTGGCGAGAAATTGCATTCCTCAGCTGAATTCGCCGACGACAGAAAACCATGGGTTGGTATTGGGTCACTTCGGCTTGTATGAAGGAGATATACTTTGATTGACACGATATGTTCTATTCTTGGCTTCCTAGCAACCTAACATCTTGTGTGTTAACAGAACTGCGTTTGGACGTACGGTAAACTGTGTTAAGAAGTGGTTAAGTTAGCAGTATTATGATCTGAACGATGATACATGTCCACGTGGGTGCTATTGTCTAACTCAAATATAATTTTGTATTTCTTAATCTGCACATTTTTTATTCATTATTAATAGTCATAGGTCCCATATTAGCTCACGCTGCCAATTGAATGGCAGTCTGTGATAACTGGTACTCATCTTTATTGCTACGTTTTGGATTTTGCTCGTTTTGGGGGCCCCATTTGGACGGAACAGTGTTTCTTCAAACCTATAGTGATTACTGGGTGAAGCAACAAACATTTTGGGTTATACTTATAACTGTGAGTGATGGCTGATGTACTTGCGTGAATGCGTGTTATGTGACTGTTTGAAAAAAAATGTAAATGGATTCATAGACTTTCGGTTACTTCTTTTAATTGTGGCGCTGGCGTCTGGGTACTGTGAGAGTTAAATTTTGTAAATTTCGTTTGGAGCGTTATTGTTCTGTAAATTATTTTTTAATGGGAGGGCATTGATCACTATAAGTTGAGCTACTGAAGCGTAAATGTGAGCCGGGATCCGTCTCCTGGTTTTGATCTGTCAGCTGAGATTTTACGAGGGCTCCTTTTTTAGAACATCCGACCGGTTATGACATTAAAACCGCAGTGAAAAATCGGGTGACTCTTTGCTCAGACGTGTTGCGCAGTGTCTCAAGTATGCCGTCTATCACGTCACGTCGCATTTTTCAGTTCTGAGCGCGTAGTAGCTAGAAAACAGCGTCTCCTGCCAAGTGTGAAGGCCTGCTGAGGAGTTTCGTCGGATTACATGCAGTTCACATAACGTAATTTTCATGAGTTTCCTTCTTAAAGACAGTTCTCGGCCGCCTACTGCACGTACAACGAAGACGCTCCTTGGGCGTTTTGGATGGGAAGTGTTTGCTCAGGCAACATACATCCCGAACTTGGATCCTCTGATTTCCATCTCTTCAGTCACTTGAACCGCTAGCTATGAGGACAGCATTTTCACACAGACGACGATCTACAGACCAGCTTAGGTACTTGGCGCAATCACCGGCGGCTGCCTTTGATAATGAGACCGTTGAAAAGTTGGTACCACTATACGACAAATCTATAAGCAGAAGCAGTGACTATTCAGACAAGTAGCTGCGAGGTGTAGCTAAATGATGTTAATAAACAGTTTTGATTTTCACCGCGGTTTCATTTCGCTACCGATTTCTCTCGTATGTTGTTACTAAAGATATCAGCTAAATGTCGTTGCTTACCTCTCAACGCACCATCACTATTCGTGACTAGCACCATACAGTGCCCTTCATTTCCTTGAAACGTCGTTTTAGCAGGAAAATCGTGTGATCCACCGTGTCATCGTGACTGTTGGAAGTTTGCCGGACATCAGCCTCGCTTGTCGAACCGTTTGCAAATATGCCTTTCGGCCAGTGGAATTTTCCTCTGGCGTCAAGCTGTGTGCCCCCGGCGAGGTGCAGGTGTTTGTGAAATGCGGTTCCGGCCTGCGTCGCTCGCACAGGTCGTACGGTGGCCTGTCAGTTGTCATCTGTGAGTGACAACCCCATTGATCCCCGTCTGATGGGCGCAGCGTCCGCCGGGACGGTAGGAAAATCGCTTTCTGCAGCTCTCCCAGCAACTCCACCACCACCGCCGCAGCTGCGCTCCCGGGCCAAACATTACCCGTTCCAGCGACAACTCAGGCAACTGCAAACGCAGGCACTTTCCTGCAGGAGAACAGCGACCATTAGAAATTAAAATTATACAGCTGTCACATGTCCTTATTTTACATGTTTCACTCGACAAACACGGCCATCTTCAGAAATTACGTGGTCGAGGGCCAATCGCTAGAATTATCGGGCTGTGTATAGCACCGCCGAAATACATTTTTAATGGTTGCAGTTGCTTGATTCTTTTTCATTTTAATTATTCTGTTAATGGAGCTCTAGACATAACGTCGAACTTTCGCAGGAATATCATCAACGCAGCCCCTAATGTAGAAAGGCAGAGAAATACGAGAACTATAGTATAGTTATCTTGACATCTCATACATGTAAGTTGCTACCCATAACAACTTGCAAAAGAAACTGAAGATACGTTACAAGACGATCAGTTTGGCTTTATGAAAGCTAAAGGCACTATACATGAAATTCTGACTTAGCACTTGCTACACGAAGCAAGGCTTACGAATAATCGTGGTCATTTCATAGGTTTTGTAAACCTAGCAGAAGAATTCGTCAATTGTGGTGCAGAAAAAAGGTATCTTCCATAGGGAAACATTAGTAATTAACAGTGTATACAACCGAAAGTAAAAACTCGATTTAGGAAGATTCACATGGCAGCAGTTTAGTCTTCCTTCTCGTCAGCTCCGCCTGTATACAGGGTGTTACAACAAAGTACGGCCAAACTTTCAGGAAACATTCCTCACCCACAAATAAAGAAAAGATGTTATGTGGATATGTGTCCGGAAACGCTTAATTTCCATGTTAGAACTCATTTTAGTTTCGTCCACCTACGTTCAATGGAGCACGTTGTCATGGTTTCATACGGGATACTCTACCTGTGCTGCTAGAACATGTGCCTTTACAAGTACGACACAACATGTGGTTCATGCACGATGGAGCTCCTGCACATTTCAGTCGAAGTGTTCGCACGCTTCTCAACAACAGATTCGGTGACCGATGGATTGGTAGAGGCGGACCAATTCCATGGCCTCCACGCTCTCCTGACCTCAACCCTCTTGACTTTCATTTATGGGGGCATTTGAAAGCTCTTGTCTACGCAACCCCGGTACCAAATGTAGAGACTCTTCGTGCTCGTATTGTGGACGGCTGTGATACAATACGCCATTCTCCAGGGCTGCATCAGCGCATCAGCGATTCAATGCGACGGAGGGTGGATGCATGTATCCTCGCTAACGGAGGACATTTTGAACATTTCCTGTAACAAAGTGTTTGAAGTCACGCTGGTACGCTCTGTTGCTGTGTGTTTCCGTTCCATGATTAATGTGATTTGAAGAGATGCAATAAAATGAGCTCTAACATGGAAAGTAAGCGTTTCCGGACACATGTCCACATAACATATTTTCTTTCTTTGTGTGTGAGGAATGTTTCCTGAAAGTTTGGCCGTACCTTTTTGTAACACCCTGTATAAAAGAAGCAATGAACGAAATAAAAGGAGACATCAGAATAGGGAGTTAATTTCAGGCCGAAAGGATGTCAATGACGACTTCCAAACGTAATTGCCGCACTTATTCGGACTTCTGGTATGATTCTGCGGACATTAATGATGTATGAAACTTCCTGGCAGATTAAAACTGTGTGCCCGACCGAGACTCGAACTCGGGACCTTTGCCTTTCGCGGGCAAGTGCTCTACCAACTGAGCTACCGAAGCACGACTCACGCCCGGTACTCACAGCTTTACTTCTGCCAGTACCTCGTCTCCTACCTTCCAAACTTTACAGAAGCTCTCCTGCGAAGGAGAGCTTCTGTAAAGTTTGGAAGGTAGGAGACGAGGTACTGGCAGAAGTAAAGCTGTGAGTACCGGGCGTGAGTCGTGCTTCGGTAGCTCAGTTGGTAGAGCACTTGCCCGCGAAAGGCAAAGGTCCCGAGTTCGAGTCTCGGTCGGGCACACAGTTTTAATCTGCCAGGAAGTTTCATATCAGCGCACACTCCGCTGCAGAGTGAAAATCTCATTCTGGATTAATGATGTATATTTATGCACAATACTTAACGTTTACTGAACAGAAAATTACTGAGAACAGAAAATCACATAGAGTTGGAGAGACATACGGTTTTTACCATCCAAATCGTCAAAGACAAAGCCAGTGAGCTGCAGTTTGTTCTCGCTTCTATAAGATACAATATGGGAATCGCTATTTAGAGCGTAAGAATTTTCAGCACGTAGCACAGAAACTCTGAGTACGTAGTGAGCGACCTCAAAGTCTCTCATCTAATTTTTTCCGTGTCGTCCGAACAAGACAGCCAAGACAAAACCACCACAGGCCTAAAGATGTGAGCTGTTGTCATTGCCATAGAGACTCGCCACTTACGTGATATCCACCAGCGCTACGGGCGGCACTGAGGATGAAGATACCGACTTCGCCTCGGTCAATTGCCGACCGAGTACAATCCTCCAGTGACCGGACGATAACGCACAAAAGCCTCTCGGAAGATAGAAGAGCAGCGCTCGTGCACTTGGTTGTAGATTATCGTCCAAGGCTGACTTAGACAGGGAACGTCGTTTAGTGAAACCTCAGAAGTGAAGAGACAGTTGTTGTAAATTTCATTTGATACCTACTGTGAAGTTTTCCTACGATGAGTTGAACTTAGTCATGGAGGGTCTTTTTGAGTTATATTACATGCAGTGTTGCAGACTTAATCATTCAACAAGTCATAAGGATAAGTTAACCTTTTTTAACACATTTGTATGACTTCGTTACTAATTTGTTGGAGTGTTGTAGATCCTTCGTTCTTCTATTCGTTACCTGACCCTGGGGCAGACGTGTGTAATAGTGGCAGGCAGAAATTGTCTTAGCGGTGTGCTGCACCAGAAGCCGTTTCACGAACTCACAAACTCGGCCCCCACAGGAGTAGCGACGAGGCCTTTACAAAACTGGCGACGAGGGTTAACAAAACTTTTGATGCCCATCGGTGCTTGACAGTTTCTCATAACTATTGTGGCTACGTACAGAGTAGACTACCATCTGTACATTTCCGATATTTTACTGAAGTCCATAGCACAGAATCTTCTCCCAACTGTAACTCAGCTTGACTGTCTGAATTCATACTACCGACGACTAATAGTAAGTGACCATTATTTCCCTTTTAATCCGTGGTAGGTCATTTCGTACTCCTCGGATGACGTAGGAACTTCCTTCTCCCTGTCCCCCCCCCCCCCCTCCCTTAGACGACGGTCTAAATGACTTGTTAACATCTGCAAAATTGCTGCTTCTTCAGTCTTGCACGCAGCTCTCTGTGACCTGTGACTGATGGGTTCACGACTATTCACTCGTTGTGATGCCCGTAACATGTTGGCTCTGATTAACAGCCGGCCGCTGTGGCCCAGCGGTTCTAGGCGCTTCAGTCCGGAACCGCGCTGCTGCTGCTACGGTCGCAGGTTCGAATCCTGCCTCGGGCATGGATGTGTGTGATGTCCTTAGTTTATTTAGGTTTAAGTAGTTCTAAGTCTAGGGGACTGATGACCTTAGATGTTAAGTTCCATAGTGCTTAGAGCCACTTGAACCATTTTTCTGATTCAACAACCTTGTTTTTATCTGTTGCTACTTGACACTGACTGACAAGCGAAAGAAATTAGTATGCGTTAATATTGTACATGATACACATTAATATTTGGCTGTTTACCTATATATGACAGAGCAGGAGGAAATAACGAGCTATGACGCCCCGTTCCTCACCTCCTCTCTCTCTCTCTCTCTCTCTCTCTCTCTCTCTCTCTCTCTCACACACACACACACACACACACACACACACACACACACACACACTCCGAAACTCCACCCTGGAACCGCGCACCTGGGCGCTTGGTTTAAGTGCCATTGTACCTCTGAGAGGGTTATTACATTTTATTTCACAGTGATTGTCCTTTTGTTTCAGGTAAATATCCGCCCAGCGACACGGAACTCAATCCGGCGCGGCTCCACGCTAGTGTCGAGTCTGCCCCAGATGCGACACTCACAGGTAAAGCAGTGCTTGTTTTGTAGTGAAGCTGGTTGTGGTGCTGTCTACAAACAGACTTTTCTTCTTTATTCCCCACGACACCGAAAATTCTTCTATGACCATCTACTTTGCGATTGACTGTGAAGAGCGTGACGCAACGCATTAATGTTTGTTTCCGTTCCATTCACGGATGTAGCGGGAGAAGAACAAAAGCTGAGACTCCTCTGTGAGAGCTGCTAATTGCCTAATTTTATCTGCACGATCTCTTCCGGGGAAAGATGCCTATGGGGCCGCATAATGTTCGTACTTTCTGTCCCGATCGACGGTTCTTAGGTTTCCAAGCATGTTTTCGCAAGGTCAACAGCGTCCTTGTTCGAGTGACTACCAATTACAATGGTTCAACATTTCCGTTGCATTCTATCGTCAGTCAAACAGGCATGTGAGCAATCGCATTCGTTGTATACCGTGAATGGCCCGCTATTGCTCTGATATGATAATGGCCCTTTACGCCTGAGCAGTATTCAGATAAATGTAAATGTCGTGTGACTAGGGCCTCCCGTCTGGTAGACCGTTGGCCGGGTACAAGTTTTTCGAATTGACGCCACTTCGGTGACTTGCGCGTCGACGGGGATGAAATGATGATGATTAGGACAACACAACACCCAGTCCTTGAGCGGAGCAAATCTCCGACCCAGCCGGGAATCGAACCTGGGACCTTAGGATTGACATTCTGTCGCGCTGACCACTCAGCTACCGGGGACGGACAGTAATCAGATATAAGAGGTTAAAGTGTTTGGTACACAATCTCTTTTGTAGGAGCACTGCAGCTTCTTAGTACCCAGCCAGTCAATCGTAACCTACTGTTTGTTTTACCAAAGTTGAATTTGTATGTCTACATATTGTCACTGCCAAATATTTGTGACATAGTCGACTGTAACTGTAACTATCTAATACTATAGCGTGACATGTGACCTTGACTGGAGATTCGTCTACAGACAGTGAAGTATATGTGCATCAAGGTGTGTAAATTAACATTTGCTGGCTATTAAAATTGCACACACAGGAGGATATCAAATAACGAAATTTTACGTACTGTGCGTTCAAAGTACAGTACGTAGGAAACATGATTAATTTTGTGGGTATGGTTTCAGCAGCGTAGGATGATGTTCCAGGTGTATATGGGCACACACGCGGTGCGGAATTTACTGTACAGAGCTGCCACCCCTGACAGCAACAATGGCTCTAATTTGGCTAGGAATAGAAGTGATTGAACGGCTTAAGTTATCACACGAGGCTTCAACACTATGCGTCAGCCTCAGTGGCTGGTGAACGTTGGTGGGGAGTCTTTCGGGAACCCGTGGCCGAATGTTTCAGGGGGTGAGGGATCCGGTGAAAGTGCTGTCCAGACCTACGGTCAAGATAGAAGATAGGTCAGGACAGCACCGTCAATATGCGAACTTGCGTTAGCTTTTCGAAAGATAACGTCACGAAGACCTCAAAGTGTTAAGGTACTGAGCGTAAAAAAAAAAAAAAAAAAAAAAAAAAAAAATCTTTAAAAATATAAATTTTTTATTTATTTATTCATCACAGAGGTAAAAATTAGAACTACAGATTCTATAATAGAACAAAGAATCAGTTCCTCAGAAGCACTGGTTTTCACAATGGTATTTGGCTACTTGTAACTCGATATTACAAAGGCCACCATGTGCACATCTTGAATCTCTACAAAAATATTTCAAGGTACCTGAAAATGCAACATAACAAATACCTCTATATAGACTTTACTATAAGATGGTGAGCATTAGGAAATCAGCAAGCCCGAGTAGTTGTTGACAAGAGCAGAAACAGACAAATCCAAAGCAAATAAGGGGCACGAAACGTTCGGATTAACCAACGCTCGGTAAGGATGATGAGCTCGGTCCATGGCCCGACCGGTTGCTCGATTCGGTACAGATTCTAAAATATACACATAGAAAATACATTAAATGTACGTAAGATATAAACGTCAAATAGCACACGAGCCATCTGTCGCAGCGGATGTAAGGGCAGACAACTGAGTCCGTTTAAGCAACAAATACTTGTGGCTAACCGTGTAGAATTTACATAACTAAATAAATTATAACATGAATATGAGGAGCCAACAGCCTTTCCACAGCGGTAACGCCGGTTCCCGTCAGATCACCGAAGTTAAGCACTGTCGGGCTTGGCTGCCCCTTGCATGGGTGACCGTCCGGGTCGGCACAGCCCTCTTGCCGAACGGGTTGCACTCAGACCTTGTGAGGCCAATACAGGAACTACTTGATTTAGAAGAAGCTGCTTCGGTCACGAAAAGTAACAAAGGCCGGGAGAGTGGTGTACTGACGGCATGACCCTTCATATCCATATCAGGTGGCGCCACTCGTCTGAGGATGACACGGCGGTCGGTCGGTATAGTTGGGCCTCCCTGTGTGTTCGGATGGAGTAAACACATCGGCCTTCTGATATTAACTGCTGTTGAAAAAATTTAAAAATACCTATACCCGGAGAGTGCACACACCAGTATTTCAGGTAAAGGCCAATCTTTGTAGTGCACTGTAAACTGACAACGAAAAGTTTTAAAGATACCTAAACCTAAAAAAATTAACGCACCAGTAGTGGAGACAAAGCAAGTCTTTCACAGACAAGATAAATTGAATCTCTCTTACAATCGAATAAATGTTTAACTCGGTACGTCACTATTATCGGGATGCTGATCGACGTTAAGGGTTTAGGCCAAAACAATGGCTAGCAGTAAAGGCCATATCAGCTTACGGCAAGAACATCAAACTAAACTTAGTAGCAAAGCACAGCGGTTTTCACGGATCACGGTGAGCACTTTATTGCACACAAGAAATGATGCATCAGGCCTAGGAGAATTAAGGGCGATGAATGTGACTACGCCCACGAAGCAAGGCAGGCAGCAGGAAACAGGCCTAGTCGAACTATCAAACGCTGCGAGCAGATCTTTACGGTTAGCAAACTCAGGCCAAGATCCAGAATTAGTGCTTTCCAAACAGTCAACCCCCAGCAAAAAGACCTCTAGCACGAGCTCGATGTGCACATAAAATCCGCTAGAGGCGCTACAAGGGTACTACCTATCGAGACGACAGAGAAATCGTAGCTAGGTAATAAAATTCAAAGGCGTTCCGTAAGCAAAGTTTTCGATATCACCCTGTGCACACCAGGTGCTGGGCCTATTTGCCAAGGACGAATGTGCTCTGGCAATATTCATTCTTCTCGTAGTCACTATACACCAGTACGCCCACTCTTAAACAGTATGCGCAACCAGGACATGTCGGGGAAAATGTCACGATGCCACTCCAATGTCATCGCTGGGCGCACCATTTTCGGCTCGTCTCTCCGTGCTGCCACAACGAGGGAAGTTGCAACAAAGGTCGCTGTTCTGGCGGTCCGTGGTGCTCCAGGCGTCGTCGCAGTGCCTTTCTGGTTAGCTGGATAACAGAAAACAAGCACTTTAAGCCTGAATTCACGACATCTTTACCTGCGAACCAGTAGCTTTCTGTAGACAAGGAAACAGCAAAATAATATATTACGCACTTTGGATTTCCAAAAGATCTGTGTTTACATACTTGGCTGTGCCATACTCAGATGGTATGGAAATGTAGCAGTGGTAGTAGACGCATAGAGAAACCCAGTTAATAAAGCATATAACGTTCCATCATTTTCAACACACTATAGTTGTATGTATCTACTCGACGAATTTTTCCCATCACTTGCAACACATCTTTCCTCCAGCGATCTATGACAGACTGATGCTTGAAGACAAGCAAATGCTTTCGCATTATGTAGAATCGTATCAGTATCCCATCAAGTCTTGTAGCCGTTCCTCCGTTGGACGATTTCATTAGATTTTTTGAGGGTCGTGGTGCCTTATTTCGATATTTACAGCTGGTACACACTTCTGGCGTAAGGTTGCCTGAGAGTGGAAGGACCGAGCAAAATAGGAATTGAACATCACTCATGTCAAGATTTTTATCAACACTTCTCAACAAAAGTAGCTTTACCAATTGTGTCAACAGGACCTAGACATATTAAGACAAAACCATCCATTTAGATAAAACAGTTTAAGAACAATGACTGATATTCAATAAAACAATCTCTTCAAACAGTCTTTCCCTTTCTTAAAAGGACAATTAAGTTCAAAACTCAAGAATGCAACAAATAACAGTATTTTATAACATGAAAGGAAAACAGTCTTCAAAAAAGGCAGGAAATAAACATCTTTAGAATGTATTTGACTAAAGTATAAGAAATAATTCAGGTTTACCTAATAGAACTGCATTAGAAGGGACCCAAAACAATTAAAGCTGCTTGATATGAAACCACCACGCATCAGGCAATGTGGCCCGGTCGAATGTACTTAGGGTACGCCCGATGTGGTGCTTACCGCACTCCTTCTTTTCTAAGCAACCAGTGTGTACACGCCCCAAGTCACAAACTTAGTGACAGCCTGATGAACAGAGAAGTAACTTTTAAGTAAAAAGAGTAAACACTCAAGTCATCAGATTACATGCTGACTGAGTACAGAAAACAGTTGTGGTAAGTCACTAAAAGATGATAAGTCACATGGACAAGGCAACCACCCCTACTTACATCTGACTGTATAGAAGTTCAGCGGACATCCGAGATTCAGCTTCAGTCACTCCACGAGACGGAAATGGTAAACACTCCATCATCGCGCAGGACTGAAAACATAGGTGGAGCGGAGATGCGAGTGACTGGCTGGTGAACCTCACCTACGTTAAAAACAGGCTTGACTTGGAAGTATAGCGCACCAAAATACATACAACAAGATTTGCCCCGTAAGACACAAGGCTTGTGCGTTCCAAGTAAGTAGAAAAAGAGCCAGTTTTGAGCATGGCTGTCTTTCAGCAACCGTATGTAAGTTTCAACGGAGACATGACACAGCCAACCTACGCACATAATTGTTTAATACATTTACCTAGGTTTCGACACGTCTAAGGATGTCTTCTCAGAATGAAAATTTAGAAGCCGTGTAAAATAATACATAGAAAAATAAGATTGTCCACAAAATTAACCAGGATGAACAATGTCATAACGTAGAAAGGGTACTTATGCAAAGTTACATTTGCGAGAATGCAATAGTCAAAGTTTAGAGCATACACGTTCAAGTGAAAACTTAATAACGTTCCAGATTTTAGTAGCTATACATTGAAGGATATCATCAGACTGAGCGGCCCAATCGCTCACATTGCTGCTACGAAAACAAGACACAAATTGCGACTTGACGATTTAGTGCACAACATACGAGACAAAAAAAAAGAAAAACTGTTTCGAAAGTCATGAATAATAGCACATTGAAGGTAAAAAATTTACATAACCGCATGCAGTCCAAAACCCCAGTTAAATCAGAACTCTATAACTATTACCAAATTGAAGCTATCATCTTTTCATAAGAGCGACACGTTCCTCACATCGCCTGGCCAGACACAGGAACAGGTAGGCAGAACCGAGTCCGATATAGAGGCAACAAGACACAAACAGGCACAGGAACCGAACCAGTCACAATTATCACGCTCACGGCAGGGAGCAAGATCAGTCTTTACGAATGCCACGTGGTCTCGCCACCGAAGTAACCAACTAAAAGCAGCTCACTGAGCATCCAAAGCCACTGTACGGTGACCGTAAAAAAACTTGGAGTCGTCTGTGTCCGGAAGATGCTCAGTCAGACAAACTCGGAAGTGACATGGTTGGTAGAACAAACAGCCAGCCCGTTTTCCCGCAGACCTGAGCTGGCCGCGCTACTTCACGGCTTCAGCACCACTCGCGGCAAATTTGCCACGTCCCCTTCACACCAAAGATCGTGTTCCAGGAGACGTGGCGTGAGTTGTCGGACGAGCAACGGTTCAACAGCTGCACGCATGCAGCAAACTACTGCTGAGTACGTGCCACAGGCTACTTCCCACCGTACCACGAACGAGGGATTGTTCCCGTTCCAAACGCTTATGGAGAGCGGGAAGAATGAGTTATATTAAATGTCTCTGCGCACGCTGCAATCTTTCTGATCTTGCCATCGTCATCCCTAAGTGAACGATTGTTAGTAGGCTTCCACGAGATAATTGCCATTTTTGTTCCACTGCTGGACGATTCACTTTGAGTGAATCTCTCCCGCGGATCAGACAAATCTGTGACCATTCGTACACTGCGAGCAAAATCCCGTGGCCGCCACATGCACAGTCGGCTGGGGAAGTGTGTGGAGAGCGGCGGTCTAAAAAGAATTCCGCCGAAAATGCAGCGATTTATTTTCGACTGGCTTTTAAACCATTTGTAACTTTCAGAAAAGCGTCATTTTGGGTATACGATAAACCGCACAAAACTAAAGGCTGTCAAATCAAATGTGTTCAGATGTGTGTGAAATCTTATGGGACTTAACTGCTAAGGTCATCAGTCCCTGTGCTTACACACTACTTAACCTAAATTATCCTAAGGACAAACACACACACACCCATGCCCGAGGGAGCAATCGGACCTCCGCCGGGATCAGCCGCATAGTCCATAACTGCAGCGCCTCAGACCACTCGGCTAATCCCGCCCGGCTAAGGGCTCTCCATCTACATCTACATCCATACTCCGCAAGCCACCTGAGGGTGTGTGGCGGAGGGTACCTTCAGTATCTCTATCGGTTCTCCCTTCTATTCCAGTCTCGTATTGTTCGTGGAAAGAAGGATTGTCGGTAAGCTTCTGTGTGGGCTCTAATCTCTCTGATTTTATCCTCATGGTCTCTTCGCGAGATATACGTAGGAGGGAGCAATATACTGCTTGACTCTTCGGTGAAGATATGTTCTCGAAACTTCAACAAAAGCCCGTAGCGAGCTACTGAGCGTCTCTCCTGCAGAGTCTTCCACTGCAGTTTATCTATCATCTCCGTAACGCTTTCGCGATTACTAAATGATCCTGTAACGAAGCGCGCCGCTCTCCGTTGGATCTTCTCTATCTCTTCTATCAACCCTATCTGGTACGGATCCCACATTGCTGAGCAGTATTCAAGCAGTGGGCGAACAAGCGCACTGTAACCTACTTCCTTTGTTTTCGGATTGCATTTCCTTAGGATTCTTCCAATGAATCTGTCTAGCATCTGTTTTACCGAAGATCAACTTTATATGATCATTCCATTTTAAATCACTCCTAATGCGTACTCCCAAATAATTTATGGAATTAACTGCTTCCAGTTGCTGACCTGCTATTTTGTAGCTAAATGATAAGGGATCTATCTTTCTATGTATTCGCAGCACATTACACTTGTCTACATTGAGATTTTCAGTTGCCATTCCCTGCACCATGCGTCAATTCGCTGCATATCCTCCTGCATTTCAGTACAATTTTCCATTGTTACAACCTCTCGGTGAACTTCTAATGTCATCCACAAGGTCATTTATGTATATTGTGAATAGCAACGGTCCTATGACACTCCCCTGCGGCACACCTGAAATCACTCTTACTTCGGAAGACTTCTCTCCATTGAGAATGACGTGCTGCGTTCTGTTATCTAGGAACTCTTGAATCCAATCACACAATTGGTCTGATAGTCCATATGCACTTACTTTGTTCATTAAACGACTGTGGGGAACTGTATCGAACGCCTTGCGGAAGTCAAGAAACACGGCATCTACCTGTCAACCCGTGTCTATGGCTCTCTGAGTCTCGTGGACGAACAGCGCGAGCTGGGTTTCACTCGACCGTCTTTTTCGAAACCCATGCTGATTCCTACAGAGTAGATTTCTAGTCTCCAGAAAAGTCATTATAAAAAAATACGTGTTCCAAAATTCTACAACTGATCGACGTTAGAGATATAGGTCTATAGTTCTGCACATCTGTTCGATATCCCTTCTTGAAAACGGGGATGACCTGTGCCCTTTTCCAATCCTTTGGAACGTTACGCTCTTCTAGAGACCTACGGTACACCACTGCAAGAAGGGGGGCAAGTTCCTTCGCGTACTCTGTCTAAAATCGAACTGGTATCCCATCAGGTTCAGCGGCCTTTCCTCTTTTGAGCGATTTTAATTGTTTCTCTATCCCACTGTCGTCTATTTCGATATCTACCATTTTGTCATCTGTGCGACAGTCTAGAGAAGGAACTACAGTGCAGTCTTCCTCTGTGAAACAGCTTTGGAAAAAGGCATTTAGTATTTCGGCCTTTAGTCTGTCATCCTCTGTTTCAGTACCATTTTGGTCACAGAGTGTCTGGACATTCTGTTTTGATCCACCTACCGCTTTGACGTAGGACCAAAATTTCTTAGGATTTTCTGCCAAGTCAGTACATAGAACTTTACTTTCGAATTCATTGAACGCCTCTCTCATAGCTCTCCTCACACTACATTTCGCGTAATTTTTGTTTGTCTGCAAGGCTTTGGCTATGTTTATGTTTGCTGTGAAGTTCCCTTTGCTTTCGCAGCAGTTTTCTAACTTGGTTGTTGTACCACGGTGGCTCTTTTACATCTCTCACGATCTTGCTTGGCACATACTCATCTAGCGCATATTGTACGATGGTTTTGCACTTTGTCCACTGATCCTCAACACAATCTGTACTTGAGACAAAACTTTTGTGTTGAGCCGTCATGTACTCTGTAATCTGCTTTTTGTCACTTTTGCTAAACAGAAAAATCTTCCTACCTTTTTTAATATTTCTATTTACGGCTGAAATCATCGATGCAGTAACCGCTTTATGATCGCTGATTCCCTGTTCTGCGTTAACTGTTTCAAATAGTTCGGGGCTGTTTGTCACCAGAGGGTCTAATATGTTATCGCCACGAGTCGGTTCTTTTTTTAACCGCTCAAGGTAGTTTTCAGATATAGCACTTTAAAAAATTTCACTGGATTCTTTGTCCCTGCCACCCGTTATGAACGTTTGAGTCTCCCAGTCTATATCCGACAAATTAAAATCTCCACCCAGAACTATAACATGGTAGTATGGACTAAATACCTAGGAATTACAATTACGAGCAACTTAAATTGGAAAGACGAATTACAATTACGAGTAACTTAAATTGGAAAGACGAATTACAATTACGAGCAACTTAAATTGGAAAGACCACATAGATAATATTGTGGGGAAGGCGAAAAAAAGACTGCGCTTCGTTGGCAGAACACTTAGAAGATGCGACAAACCCACTAAAGAGACAGCCTACATTACACTTGTCCGTCCTCTGCTGGAATATTTTTGCGTGGTATGGGATCCTTATCAGGTACTATTGACGGAGGACATAGAAAAAGTGCAAAGAAGGGCAGCTCGTTTCGTGTTGTCGCACAATAGGGGTGAGAGTGTAACTGATATGATACGCGAGTTGGGGCGACAGTCGCTGGAACAAAGGCGGTTTCCTTCCGGCGAGATCTATTTACGAAATTTCAATCGCCAACTTTCTCTTCCGAAGGCGTAAATATTTTGTTGACACCCATATACGTAGGAAGAAATGATCATCATAATAAAATAAGAGTAATCAAAGCTCGAACGGAAAGATTTAGGTGTTCCTTTTTCCCACGCGCCAATCAAGAGTGGAATGGTAGAGAAGTAATATGAAAATGGTTCGATGAACCCTCTGTCAGGCACTTAAGTGTGAATTGCAGAGTAACCATGTAGATGCAGATGTAGATGTGGTGGGGAATTTTGAGTAAAACCTACACATTTCTCTGGTTGCCATGTCAAAATGTGCTTCTCTTGCCAAACCGCAGCGGAGTTTACACTGTATCACCTCGCTAACAGGTTTTGCTGATACAACTGCGTGGGTGGTTTATTAATTTTATTAAGTGAGGAACTAAGGAAAAGTAACGTCAGTAACTTATGAGAAAGCACATCCTCGTTACAAAAAACTTGTAATGTCTTCACATATGTTGTTCCAAATCCCATAGCACTTCTCGTTTCACCACCTATCGATGGACCTTAAAAATTATATTCTTTCACCAGAAAAGTCTGTAGTTATTGGAACAACACAGTAGATAATGAAGTTTTACACAACAACGATGTGGTAAAACACCCTCCTGTTCGCGTGCTATCATTGCCAAATTCTCATTCCGATAACTGAAAGTATGAGGAGAGGTGTGGTATTTCACTCTAACCTTATCGCTGGCGCAGCGCCATCGCAAATGAGTGTGCTACATCAGATCAGTTTTCTCGAGACTGGTGACCATTACCCAAGTCTAAAGAAGAATTCAGTATTTTAGCTAAATTTCTTACGCAACAAAATATTATGTAACATACACCAAACGCAAAATCTTAGCGACCTCTATTTTTGATTGTACACTTTTCCGAATTCCGCCCAGTATCTTACTTTCACTTACATATCACAATAACTATGATCTTTAACGAAGTGATGGGCACATCATGATGAACTTGACATATGAAGCTCTAAGTAAAGCAAAAATGAATTTTTTTACCAAGTAGTTTCTGCAAAACTGTTTGAGAAAGGCTGCAGGGTGCGCGGTTCGATTCTATCACCGCTGACTAGCCGAAAGGTGGAAAACACTTATCGGTCTTGCCTTCCAAACACACTTATAAACTGGCCCATCGCTTTGGACAAAAACTGACCAATGCGCATCGTCCATCATGTCATGCGTGAGCTATGGCGCCATTCCTTCAATATCCTGTGTCCGTCCTATGTGGTATGGGCCACACACCCTTGAGGAATATTTGAGGGTCGTCTACACGGTTGTTCTGTCGAGAACAACGTTTGGAGACTACTTTTTCCCAGAATCCTGGAAATGGACCAATGTCTACCACACACCTTACCTATGACAGAGACTAAGTGATCGTTCTGCCACATATCTGTACAGCTTGTTACATCAAGTATTTGTATGACTGACTCATTGATGATGATGTCGTCGTCACGGGATCGTGTATTTCTGTTTTTCGAAGTCCGGAGTGTACTGTAGGGTTTGGGTGGAGTAGGGCTCAGGCTGGCTGTTGTGCAGGTTTGGGCTCAGTTTATCAACTGATATCTTCTTGACAATAGAACAATGTCAACCGAACGAGGTGGCGCAGTGGTTAGACACTGGACTCGCATTCGGGAGGACGGCGGTTCAATCCCGCGTCCGGCCATCCTGATTTAGGTTTTCGGTGATTTCCCTAAATCGCTCCAGGAAAATGCCGGGATGGTTCCTTTCAAAGGGCACGGCCGACTTCCTTCCCCATCCTTCCCTAATTTGATGAGACCGATGACCTCGCTGTCTGGTCTCCTTCCCCAAACCAACCAACCAACCAACAATCTCAATTTAACAAAACTTAATTTGTAGCCGAATATAATTCTACAGAACAGCAGAAACAAGAGAATAACGATGAAACAGAATTGAAATCAGTTTTGTCCCAGCACACTAAAATAATTGCAATATACGACTCTTGGGCACAGCAAGCAAAGACAATAAATATAGCTTTATGTGATGTTTAAAGCTTTCCCGGCGTACTGATTGTTCCATAATAGCTTTATAGTTCCAGTAATTAATTACTGGATACTAAGAAAACTCTCAGATATATTTAAGACCACCCACATAGCACAAAACGAAATACTGGTCTACAGTTATGCCTATGAATAAGTAGTCAATGCGGCTACCGACTATATGCAATGATGAGTCAAAACTTTATGGCCACTTTCTTAATGGCTAGTTTGTCCATCTTTGGAACGAAGTACATCGCTGATTCTGCGTATCAGCGATCCGACAATTTGTTGGTAGGTTTGTGGAGGTATCTGGCAATAGATTTCTAAGCACAAGTCGTGAAATTAACGTAAATAACGGGACGCTGATTTGCGTACGCGGTGCCGGTAGCGACTTAGATGTGTTCCATAGGATTCACATCGGGCGAATTTCGTCGCCGAAACATCAGCGTGAGTTTGCTATAATGTTCCCCAAACCACTGTAGCACTGTTCTGGCTCAGAAAATGTTCCAATGTTTGTGAATTCCTAAGGGACCAAACTGCTGAGGTCCCTAGACTTACACAATACTTAAACTAACTTATGCTAAGAACAACATGCACACCCATGCCCGACGGAGGACTCAAACCTCAGCGAGGGAGCGGTGGGGGGGGGGGGGGGGGGATGTATCTCAATTCGTGACATGGCGCCTCAAACCGCGTGGCCACTCCGCACGGCTCTGGCTCAGAGACACGGACAGTTATACTGCTGAAAGAGAACATCGCCGTCGGGGGAAGACATCAGGCAAGAAGGACCGCAGGTGGTTCGCAGCTGTCAGCGTGTCTTCGATTACTGCCACAGGTGCCAATAGCATAATCCTGCTCCCATCAACCTGCATCCGTGGCGCGCTTCTCTTTTCGGGCTGCACCAGATGACGGAGTTTGTAGAGACGACCATCGACCTAGTGTAGCAAACACGTTTCCATTGGTCGAATCCCGATGATCCCATGCCCACTGCAATCGTAGTTGACGATGTCGTTGGGTCAACACGTGAATACGTGCGGGTGGTTTGCTGCGGAGCTCCATGTTCAACAATGTACGATGGACGGTGTGCTCCGAAACACAGGTGCATGTACCAGTATTGTGCTCTTTCGGCAGAGATGCAACAGATTACCATCTATCCTACTTAACAGAGCAGACAAGCCTGCGAACCCCTCGTTCTGTGAAGAGTCGTGGACGTCCAACCATCTAGCGCCTAGTGATAGTTTCACTGTCCTAACTCTTACCGTAGATGCTCACGACAGTAGCACGTGGACATTCGACCAGCTTTGCTGTTTTCGAGATACTCTTTCGCTGGCTCTGCGTAATAATAATAATCTGCCCCTTGTGTAAGTAGCTTAACTCAATGGATTTCCCCATTTGCAGCCCATACCTTCGCTAAGGGTGATCTCCCGTCCGTGTCGGCTCCGCTTAAATACTTTTCTTACCGCGTCACGTGGCCGCATCGCCACCAGGCGGCATCGGACGTCACGGTGGACACTGGTCACAATGTTTTGGCTTATCACTGTATGTGCAGATTCTTTTTGTAGTACCTCATTGCAGCGTCTGCCTCCGTTGCGGAGCAGTGAACGCGACAAACCCTCATGCACTGGACCCGATTCCCGGTGTTGACAGGGGTTTTTCCGTGGTGGGACGAGTGAACTGGGGTCCACTCAGCCTTGTGATGCCAGCTGAGGAGCTACATGATTGAGATGTAGCAGACCAGAAGTCGAAACGTCTGTAACTGTCAGGAGTGCGGTGTGCTGACCCCATGCCCTCCCACGCAGCATCGCATTATGAATCACAGAGTATGACATGGCGGTCGGTCGACGAACGCATGGTTTCCAGGGCCTGATCGTGAGGAATGTGCTAAAAGTTCATGATTACTATTGATATGTCTTACATTGTCTGTTGATTGATAGGAGGTTATGTAGGACGAGTTTCCTCACTGTTTTGGAAAATAGATTTTAACGAGCGACTCACTCTGGCATCGCACGGGTAGCACACAGTATCTACATGCTGAGACTTGTCTGACGCAGCAGTTATAAATTATATGCACAAACTTTCTATGTAAATCAATTAGATATAAACCGTATCAAAATCCGTACAGCAGTTCCTGAAATTGTCCTTAACAGAAGGACAGAAAAAGTGGCCCCTATACACGGTACGTGTAGATTCTGGTTTACTTCTCTGCTCTCTGAAGCTGCGGCTGCTATTTACTGCTTTTCCCACCAGATACCGCCTACTCCGTAGCTGACAGATCATAGCTCCCATCATTGCCGCGAGACGTCACTCCAAGTACCATTAATTATGGAAAAGTTAAGAATATATAAATTACACAGTCATCGTTACTGTTATCCGAACGTTCCTCTTGAATTGGTCCATTAGTCATGTCTGTATCAAAATCTCCTATAATAATTCCTGAGCTTGGCCTTCAGAAACAGAATACATGGCGGAGCACTTAAATTTATAATACGTGGAGGGTCAAAAGCCACTAGCCTTCATAATTACAAGTAAAAACACTACACTGTACTGCTATCATATCAAACTTCTGCCATTGTTCATCGTTCAAAAAAAAATGGCTCTGAGCACTATGGGACTCAACTGCTGAGGTCATTAGTCCCCTAGAACTTAGAACTAGTTAAACCTAACTAACCTAAGGACATCACAAATATTCATGCCCGAGGCAGGATTCGAACCTGCGACCGTAGCGGTCTTGCGGTTCCAGACTGCAGCGCCTTTAACCGCACGGCCACTTCGGCCGGCTGTTCATCGTTGATTATAATCTTTAATGAAGGTATTTTCTAATGAAGATGGAGTTTTTGCTTTTAAAAACGTGGCATAAATGTGGTTGTAATTTAATATTAAATGAGTGAAATAATAAGGCTGTTTGCAATTAACACTTTTGAGAACACTGATTCTAATAAACTACTGTGTAAACAAGTACTCTTAAGCGCCCTATGTATGAAATGTAACGAGAAAGATCGAAAACAATTCGAGGAAGAACGTTACAAATAAAACTGCAATGCTTGATTTACTTCAGACTGCTGCAAGTTGGTTTTGTATTAATTATGTTAGATGGGTAGTGACTTCTGGCCCACACTCTATTTCAGCCTTGTCTCTATTACTCTCCAACTGTTTCGTTATCGCCTGAAACAATTAGTTTCTCTCGTGTTTCCTTCCCCGCCCGCAGTTTTCGTATTCCTCCAACTCGTTACAGAAATGTAGCTGCACAAGCCCATTGCAAGCCGCTGGTTCCGCCACTTCCATGCAACGTGTGTGAACCGTCAACAGTAGGCACGGGACAGAACAGTCACCGTACGGAGGAAAATGTTGCGTGTGAACTAGAATGGTAATGTGATTCAAACGCCACGCACCAGTAGATGACATAAGGGACTTAAGCGGGAATTGTATGTGTGGTATCGATAGCTACGATGCCACGGCGTAGGTGAAAGTTCTTGAGTTGGCACTACGACAGACACCGACGACCCCCGCGTCTGACCATCCTGATTTAGGTTTTCCGTGATTTCCCTAAATCGCTCCAGGCAAATGCTGGAGTGGTTTCTTTGAAAGGGCACGGCCGACTTCCTTCACCATCCTTCCCTAATCCGATGAGATCGATGACCTCGCTCTTTGGTCTCTTCCCACAAACAACCCAACCCAACACCGACGACAGCGCCTCTAGCCGGCGCTGTGGAGCTCTACGAGCTCCGCTCCAGATTAACCCCATTTGATCAAGAGCAGACGCCCTAGAAACATCAACTTCAGGGGGTGTTGGCTTGCTATTGAGACCTTGTACTACTTACGGTGGGTCTAATGCTTGCTCATCATTGCAAATTTATGTAACCATTTACTAACTTATTTTTGCCTATAGTAAACATCTATAATTTGACACGCAGTACCTTTTCCTGGTCCTACTCATTTCCTACATTCGTCCTACCCTTCAGTTTACAGGAGCAGACCCACGCGCTGGCTTCCAGGTGGGATACAAAAGTATGTCGCCAACGTGAATTAGTTCTATCTACATGTTTCTTGCGAAGTGTTCTACTCAGCTGTAGCCGGCCTGGGTGGTCGAGCGGTTCTAGGCGGTACAGTCTGGAACCGCGCGACTGCTACGGTCGCAGGTTCGAATCCTGCCTCGGGTATGGATGTGTGTGATGTCCTTAGGTTAGTTAGGTTTAAGTAGTTCTAAGTTCTAGGGGACTGATGACCTCAGGAGTTAAGTCCCATAGTGCTCAGAGCCATTTAAACCAACTCATCTGTAATATTGTGACCTGAGCTTAATGGAAAGATTATTTCCATTTCAGAACGATTCTTTGTACTACTAAACTTTCAGATTAACGAGAGTGTAGAAAATTTCTCACTGTGTAGTAAAATTATCATGAAGCGGAACAGAAGCAAAGGGTGTGATTTCTTCGAGAGAAGAGCCAAGAAATAAATCAGAGTACGATTTTTGTTGACAATATACTGTCAGAGGCGGATAAAAAATAGATTTATACATAATGACATTCAGTAATGAAAGTAGCGAGTAACGACTATTTTGTGATGGGTGTGTGTATCGACAATACCGAAAAGTTGCGGTGAAAAATTTAGTCGTTATTTTACAACCCGTAGTCACCCATGCGATTAGTAGAAGAGTCTGATGTATGCTGAGACACTGCGTCCTAAGACACACGTGAGCGGCCGCAGAATGGATAGAGACGAGGCAAGCCCGGAATCCGTTTTGTGACGACCGGCGTCGCCCAGATTGTGGCAGATGGCACTCGCGCTGCCTGACAGCTTAAGAGATTATAACAGATGGCAGCAGCTGCGTTCCGCCGGATTACGTAAACAGCGATCAATTTTAAACTGCCACGCCAAAAAAGGGCGGCGTAATACTTTACGTGGACCACGTGACGCAGTGTTATGTGCAGTGATATATAATGCCCACACATATTTTTAATAACGCGATAAACGCAGAGAGAAACAAAAATGAAGCCGTTTGCGTGCTGCGCATTCTGCTCCGGCGCTCTAGAGCGTCACGCGCAAGCTTTTGCTGTTAATATTCGGAGCGTGGTCTAATTTTTGCCTAAAGGCCTTTCAATGTCGGCCGCGCACGCGAGTGAACGAAGAGGAAATGTTTCGCTTCTTTTACTTTCTGGGATACAAAAAGCTTGGGAGTACCAACGAGTTTTTATGTTTTCTATTTCTTCCTATTCGCTTACTTAATTTCCATTTATTTCATACAGTACCACAGAGTCATAGAGGTGTAATTAATTTGGTAACGAACGGTATTATGAAGAGTAAAAGTTGTAGATAAGAAGCATGTTTAGTTCGACGGATCAAACGGATGTACAGGGTTTGACAAGAATTTGGAAACATTGCGAGAAATACAGCGTTGAACGTAAATGCAGATGGTAGCCAACCCTGCAAGTTACGCTGCTGTATTTGACAACCAACGGCACCGGTACAATGTTCTCAATACTTTGCAAGTGTCAGTCGTGGCCAGAACAGTATTCTGTGTAGCTGTGAGTACGTTATCTCGGTGCTAAGCGAATTCCAACGTTTGAAAATTGTTGATACTTGTCTGGTGGGTGCCTCCGTAGCTAAGACAGCGGAAGTGATTGGTATGTCAAGAGCCACTGTACCGAAACTCATACCTCATACAGTGAAAGCGGACGAAAGTGTGTCTATTGAATGGTCGTGACAGAGGGTCAACCGGCTTGAGTGGCCGAGCGGTTCCACGCGCTACATTCTGGAACCGCGCCACCGCAACGGTCGCAGATTCGAATCCTCCCTCGGGCATGGATGTGTGTGATGTCCTTAGGTTAGTTAGGTTTCAGTAGTTCTAAGTTCTAGGGGACTGATGACCGCAGCAGTTAAGTACCATAGTGCTCAGAGCCATTTGAACCATTTTGAACAGACGGTCTTTGAAGAAGACTGTGAAGAAAAATAAGACGACGACAACTGCAAAAGTGACTGCAGAACTGAATGTAGCACACATGAACCCTCTCAGGATCACCGAGCGAGGTGGCGCAGTGGTTAACACACTGGACTGATATTCGGGAGGTTGACTGTTCAATCTCGCGTCCAGCCATCCTGATCTAGGTTTTCCGTGATTCCCTTAAATCGCTTCAAGCAAATGCTGGGATGGTTCCTTCGACAGGCCATCCTTCCCCAATCCGATGAGACTGATGACCTCGCTATATGATCTCTTCCCCCAAATCAACCCCAAACCCCCTTTCAGGACCCAAACAATACGAAGGCAACTCCAAGAGCTGCTAATTGCAGGCGAGCTGGAATTCCAAATGCACTCATCAGTGATGCAAATGCCCATGACAAGAAAACATGGTGCCGAAGCCAATAGAAGTAAGCCTTTTGGTCAGAACGGTCTTGTTTCACACCGTTTCCAACTTTTGGCCGAGTTTACTTCTGTCGTACGCTTTTCAAGACAACGGGGTAGACTGCTTGTTACCAAGAGCGAAGCACTGCGGAAGTGTGGTGATATCTGTACAGCCATAGCACGGTATTCCATGGGCCCCATGGGTAGTCTGCAAGGCTGCACCACTGCGAAGGATTATCTGACCATTCTGGCTGATCAGGTCCATTCCAATGGTTTTTCTGTGTTCCAATACGACATGGCCCCTGTTAACACAGCTCGTATAGTCCAGGACCGATTTTGTAAGCAGAAGGATGAACTGAACTTGATTAGAGTTTAATATCGTCGAGTCATTGTGGTCTACCTAGAGGAGAAGAGTGCGTGATCGCTGTCCACGATCAACATCGTTACCTGAACATCCCACAATTTTGCCGGAAGAATAGTATAAGATTTCCTAGAAAACCGCACATATCCCGTATTCATCCATCAAGAGAGGACTGGAAGTTTTTTTGAATACCAACCGTTTCCTACATCATTTTAGGCATGGCAGTCTTTCTTAATTTTGGAGTTTCCATTCTTTTATCCAAAGGCTGTTAGGTTAAAATTGATGCTTGTTGTAGTAGTTCTGCAGTGATCAAGGGACTTGCATGGAATAGACTAGGGCCGAAAACTACAGCAACAATAATATCTCATTATCTAATACGCATGACTGACAGTAGTAATTCATTCTTACGACTCCAAAACACTGCAGTATCGCACTGCTTCAAACGATAAAAATTCAGCTGGGTTATACATACATTTTCAACAAATTCTTTAAACCAAGCTAAAGCGCATGGCAGAAGTACTTGTACCACTTATTAGGGATTCCTTCGGTCCCATTCGCGTATAGATCCCGGAGGGAATGCTCTGCATGTGTTGATGACCCTCCACCAAAGAGTATATGCTACGTAATTCCTACCTAGAAATCGTTAGTCCAGCCACAAAGTCCAGCAAGCAAAGCTCACGATATATCGGATGGTACACAGAATTGACTGGGGTTCTTTTATTTGGAAGCGAGTGAAGGGTCTCAATCAGAGGCTCCGTCGATCCTGTGACGATCTTGGCTGAATATTTCTGGACCTACGTAAAGGGCTGGAGATCTCCAGGCTTCCACTTCATAGCTCTGGGTGCACTAAACAAAGCAACTACCGTCGAGACATTACTCGACCCGTCTGATGCGGCAATAAAAGACAGCAAACGCAGGCTCATGTTTTAAATTTCGCGTTTAAAAAAAATCATTCACGCAGGAAGATCGTGCAGTCACACCATCGTTTGACAGTCGCACCGACTTTCGCATGGGGGACACAGAGATCCACATCCCTGGTGCTAGGAAAGAACTGGACAGGCGGAATCTCTATTTAGTTTTACCGACAATACTGTACGGCGTTGGTCCCTTACTAAGGTTGCATTTATCGCGAATCTCTTGCACAGCTCAAAGTCGCAAGCGACTGGAAAAAAGTTCAGGTGATTCCTGAATATAACGAGATTAAAAGGACGGAGTCGCAAAGTTACAGACCCATGTGCTTAACAATGGTATGCTGCAGGATTCATGAACATATTCTAAATTCGAATATAATAAATTTCCACGAGACAGAAAATCTTCCGTCCACAAATTGTCTCAGGTTTAGAAAACATCACTCGTGCGAAACTCAGCTTTCCCTTTTTTCGCACGATATCCTGCGAAACATGGATGAAGGGCAACAGGCAGATTGCAAATTTCTAGATTTCTGGAAAGCGACTGACACGATGCCCCAGTGCAGACTGCTGCGATGGTCCGAGCATACGGGTTAGGTTTCCAGATATGCGTGTGGGTCGACGTTGTCCTCGACGGTGAGTGTTCGTAAGAGACAAACGAATCATCCGAAGTGCCCCGTGGAAGTGTGGTAGGACCGCTCTTGCTCTCTGTACACGTAAATGTTCGGGTGGATGGGATGAGCAGGAATCGGCATGCTGTCTGCTGATTGCGCTGTGTTATACGGCAAAGTACCGTCGTTCACTAACTATATGATGAGGTTCCATACTCAGAGTAGCGTAGGGGAGGATGCGGGAAACCCGCACCGCCGACCAGGCAAGGTCCTAGCGGAGGTGGTTTGCCGTTGCCTTCCTCCGACCGTAATGGCGATGGATGATGATGATGTTGATGATGATGATGATGATGATGACGACACAACAACACCCAGTCATCTCGAGGCAGGGAAAATCCCTGACCCCGTCGGGAATCGAACCCGTGACCCCGTGCACGAGAAGCGAGAACGCTACCGCAAGACCACGAGCTGCGGACTCTAACTACATAGCTGAAAGAATTTCTTGATCGTGTGATGTATGGCAGTCTGTTTGACATGTATAAAATTCAGCTAAATGCAGATGATCAGGAAAAACAGTCTCGTAACTTTCGAATACATTATTCGTGGTGTGCTGCTTGCCAGGTCTGTTAAGCATCTGGGCGTAACGTGACAGGACGATATTCAATAGAACGAGCACGTAACGTCGGCGGTATGGTGAAGCGGTTTATTGGGAGAGTTTTACTAAAATGTAGACAACAAAGGAGACCGCCTTGTGCCGCTCATTCTTGAACACTGACAGGATCCACAACAGATCAGATTAAAGGAACAGGTTGGGGTTGGATTGTCTGGGGGAGAAGACCAGACAGCGAGGTCATCAGTCTCATCGGATTAGGGTAGGATGGGGAAGGAAGTCGGCCGTGCCTTTTCAAAGGAACTACCCCGACTTTTGCCTGGAGCAATTTAGGGAAATCACGGAAAACCTAAATCAGGATGCCCGGACGTAGGATTGAACCGTCGTCCTCCCGAATGCGAGTCCAGTGTGCTAGCCACTGCGCCACCTCCCTCAGTATTAAAGGAAGACATTGAAGCACTTCAGATAGGTTTGATCAACACACTAGTGTTACGGAGATGCTACATGAACTCGCTCCGGAATTCCTGGAGGGAAATTCACGTTCTTTCCTCGAAACACAATTTAGAAAATTTAGAGAACAATTTGCTGCAGACTGCAGAACTGCTCTACTTCCACCGTAAAGACAACGAAGATAAGAGTGATCAGGTCTTGCATAGAGGCAGATAGACTGTTACTGTTCCTTCGTTGCATTTGCGAGTGGAGCAGGAAAGGAAAGAGCCAGTTGTGGTACAAAGTATATTGTTGGGTTACGAACCTCTACCTAAAAGTTCCTATCACATCTATGTGGAGGGCTGACTACAGGCTACAATCGGTATGCGTAACTTATGGCTAGTCCAATAGTTTGGACTGGTGGTTATTTTTGGTTTCTCGCATAAAGATCTAATTTGTGTATCAGTGCTCTGCACCTGGCAATTTTATACTGTTGTCCACACTGTATCGGGTCCCACGAATCTGTCAACAGACTATAACTTCTATTCAGACGCATTTGGGGTAGGTCGTTTAATAGCTGGTGTTGACTAAGTACCTACTACAGACACACAATTCAGTAGCAGTTCTTTGTTCCTTTTACGCTCTGTTAAATTAAATTTTGTTGCAAACGGTGCGTTTCGTCTGTAGTGATTTATAGTATCTTGTGCCATCACCATCCTAGTATTTAGTTATTTACTTATTTACTTATTTATGTAAGTGAGGAACAAGTATGTATTAATTGAAATGGATGTTACCACCGCCTAGAACGAAGAGAGGAAGGAAGGAAGAAACATTATGTTTGACGTCTCGTCGACATCGAGGTCATTAGGGATGGAGCACAAGCTCGGATTGTGTCAAGGATGGGGGAGGAAATCCGCCATGTTCTTTCTAAGGAACCATCCCGCCATTTTCCTGGAGCAATTTAGAGATATCACGGACAATGTAAATCTGGATGGACGGACACGGGTTTGAACCGTTATCCTTCCGAATGCGGGACTAGTGTGCGCCACCTCTCTCTGTGCTACCGCCTAGACAAGAGCCACGAATAGCAAATATGGCCACATTTTTAGTTCAAAAGGTTCTTGAACGGTACTTCATTAACTTTAATATGAACCTCATCGCATGTCACAATCTGACGCCTTTCTCCTTCTAGTTCTCCATCGTACGTAATCGCGTTGCTAGAGAAAATAACTTCACATATTCCACTGGTGTGTCGCTCTCAAATTTGATATCAAACGTTATTCTCCATAGTAGTACCGTTCATCAACTTCAGCTTTGCCTTGATTATCCTTAATTCTTATACATGCAATGCTGAGTCTACAACTTATCTTAGAAAATAGGTCACAGACAGACAAACTTTCGTTTATGATATTTGCAGATTTAGAGAGAGCTTTTGACAATGTTGACTGGAGTACACTCTTCGAAATTCTGAAGGTATCATCTGTAAAGTACAGGGAGCGAAAGTTGATTTACAACTTATACGGAAACCAGATGAGAATTATAATAGTCGAAGGGCGTGAGAGGGAAGCAGTGATTGAGACGGGAGTAAGACAGGATATTAGCCTATCCCCGATGTTATTCAGTTCACTGAACAAGCAGTACAGGGAACCAAAAAGTAATTTGTACAGGGAATTGAAGGCCAGAGAGATTAAATAAAAACTTTGAGGTTTTCGGATGGCACTGTAGTTCTCTCAGAGGCCAAAGGACTCAAAGAGCAGATGGACGGAACTGACGGCATCTTGAAGTCAACAAAAGCAAAATAAGGATAATGGAATCTAGTCAAATCAGGTGGTGCTGAGGGAATTATATAAAGAACGAAACACGAAAAACAGTAGATGAGGTTTGCAATTCAACAAGCCATGAGAATTATATCATCTGCTAACATTATCTCTGATATTTCATGCCATTACCCTTTTTTATTATTTTGTTTCACTTCCTAAAATGCCTATTCGACGTACAAGTTACATCCAATGACCTCACAAAAATTCTGTAGATAAATCCGAAACACCATTTAAACATACAGATTCGGACACATTTGAAGAAGAACCGATTTTTCTTATTTTCTGTTGACGTCTGTAAATGCAGTAAATTGGTTCCTCGTACTACTGAACTGCCTATCTAGTCATTCTGTGTTAAACGCACTTACTTTCACTTCTCACGTAATGAGTCTTCCGTGATAACCCCTGCAACCTGATGGCATTTTACACAGATGTGTGTGTGTGTGTGTGTGTGTGTGTGTGTGTGTGTGTGTGTACGCGCGCGCGCGCGCACGGGCGTTTGCTTTTGTGTTTCTTTGTTGGTTTTATACGTAGCTATTTGGCTACATGGCTACATCGTCCATGGCAGTACCTCGTTCGAAATTCTGTGTTGCAGGATGCCTATCTGATAGTCAGGATCGCATCCACTTCGGTTCGAAGTGTTCACAGGAAAAATACGGATTGTGACTTACAGAGAACACGGCAAGTGCAAAAACCCGATTTCCCATCCATGAAGTTGTCTCAGTGGAAGAGGAGTCAAAATAAGCGCACAAAGTCTCGGCTTATCCGTATATATTCGATCGTTTCTGAGAAAAAGACTGTCAAAATTTTCGAGGTACTGTAAGTGCCTCTTGTCGAATCTATAGTTCAACCGAAGTGTTGGTACACTGACTAGCGTCGGCGCTTCACAACTTCGCGCCCCGTGTTCGAAACCCGATTATTATTTTCATTTTTCTGTCGATGTCCGCAGAAGGTTCCGACACCGATGTTTTCCAGTGTATATTTTAAAAAATGGTTCAAATGGCTCTGAGCAATATGGGACTTAACTTCTGAGGTCATCAGTCCCCTAGAACTTAGAACTACTTAAACCTAACTAACCTAAGAACATCACGCACATCCATGCCCGAGGCAGGATTCGAACCTGCGACCGTAGCGGTCGCGCGGTTCCAGATTGTAGCGCCTAGATCCGCTCGGCCACTTCGGCCGGCATTTATTTAAAAAAACGTTGTCCTTAAGTCTTCTACTAATTATATGTCTGGTGAATAAATTTTTAAAAAACGCAATAAAGGACTGGAAAAATTATTTGAATACTTTTCGGTGAAATCCCTGTAATAGGATTGATTCATAATCAACTACAAGTGCCAATTTCCGGAAAAGTGACCCGTCATGCATGGTTTGCCGCGAAATTATTGCCAACTCGTGAAATCTCTAGCAATATTAACGACGTCCCTTTCTAGAGGGAGATTCGTACGAAGAAATGTCACTGTGGCAAACGCCTTCACGCAATCCATGTGGTATTTCGAATTTCTATATTTAGAATGACTCTACGACCAAGGGAGTGCACCAAACCTTCAAAAAATGGTTCAAATGGCTCTGAGCACTATGGGACTTAACATCTGAGGTCATCAGTCCTCTAGAACTTAGAACTACTTAAACCTAACTAATCTAAGGACGTCACACACATCCATGTCCGAGGCAGGATTCGAACCTGCGACCGTAGCGATCGCGAGGTTCCAGACTGTAGCGCCTAGAACCGCTCGGCCACCCCGGCCGGCACCAAACCTTCCTGAAGAATAAATATATGAATAACATATAATAATTAAAAATTGATATAAGAATGACGTATAAGAATACGAGAATTTGAAAAGATTGTGAAGACTGAAAATACCATACACATGCTTGTTACATAAGAAATGTATGACACTTATTGTGAAACCCAGCTGTAATTTTACAATTAATGTAACGCTTTTGTATCCCCTAACTTGATGAGAAACATACGTGTAGAAAATTGCTACGAACATGGGTAGATAAACGAAAAAATGAAATACATAAAAACAAAAATCAGCTTTCGAAAGCGGAACGCAAAAGTGAGACGCCCCGACGCTAGCAGTTGTGCCAGCAGCGGACTGAGTTTGTCGCGCACCAAAAGGCACCTGTAGTACGTCGAAAACTTTGCGGTAGTTTTCTCAGAAACTGTTGAGCATCTAGAGACACGTGTTCGTTTATAGTTGCTCCTCTTCCACTGAGCGCAGTTTCTGCGAAATCGGGTTGTAACAATTGCCGTGTTCTCCTCGATAGGCAATTAAGGACTTCGTATTTGGAATATTCGAGATGTATCCTTTCTAAAGTAACAGCCGAAAATTCTAAGAACAAGCTTGCCGAGAATATTCGGAGAAGTCTCCCACAGAGAGAACTCTGACCCTTTGGTTGGTTAATCATGTGTCGACACACAAGTTTACTACGGACCACATTTAGTTTCATATTGTAAGCAGACAACGTTCTAGAAATTTCCTCTTGCATTCGCATGGTAACATGATCCTTCAATGTACACAGTAAACACATATAATGCTGTATTTAAGTTCCGTGTAATTTATTATTGGCAGAACATTTTTGTAGTAATAATAATTATTTTATAATAAATTTTCTATCACTGTTTGGTAGCGGGTGAAAAGAGACAACGTCAGACAAAATTTCAAAATACTGTGTAAAATTTTTTTTGGAATTATGGCATGCTTTTTACGAGACACGGGAAAAAGTGACAAAGTCCCAACTTCGCAGAAAAGCGTAAGTGCACATACAACATTGAAAATAATTTCGGTAAAATCTAATCCTATGAAAAATTTTGGTAGAACCTGTCTAGACTTATAGTTCTGAAATCTTAATACGTATTAGAAACTGGAAGTGGTTTTGACCATTGTAACTGAAATATTTCAGCCACAGTCCACATTTGATTAATCCATTCGCCGGCCGAAGTGGCCGCGCGGATCTGGCGCTGCAGTCTGGAACCGCGAGACCGCTACGGTCGCAGGTTCGAATGACCTCAGCAGTTGAGTCCCATAGTGCTCAGAGCCATTTGATTTATCCATTCATGGGATACAGACACTAAAGTCAGGTCACTGAAAAATTCTATTCCTTTGATTTTGCGAAATAGGGTAATACATTTTACTGAACTTCTCTCGGGGAAGTAGAAACTTATTATCTCAGAAAAATCCTAAATGGAAAGGAAATTATCTATTTTAGTTCTCAGAATGGGCACGGTTATCAGAGGCAACTGTGGATACGAGCTGTTCAGAACTGGTTGGTCCCTACACTGGTCGCATCCGTGAACAGTATCTGCCCCTGTGGACCGCCAAGGAAAGATGCAGTCGCTGCCCCTGTTCCCTTCATACCACGGATGTTTTACACTTTGTTAAAATTTTCGTTGTGAGCAGTACGGTACTTTCATTTCTGAATTATGCTGTAACAGTAAAGCAAAATTACCTGAATTCCTATTATCCCTTTTCCGCAATGCTGTTCGTGTTTGACAACGCGCGGCAAGTGGAGTGATTTACCCCATGTGAAGAACTAATTCAGATTCTTACGACAGTTTCATAAAATCAACTGTAGGGAAAGCAATGAAATTATTAAACTCTGCTGATGGTAATTTACTAGGGAAAGTTTCCTACTTACGTAAATTCTGGTGTTAGTAAGGTCCGACAAGGAACAGTTAGGAAGAAACTTGTGTTATTTCATCTTTTACGGTGACCAATTACAATGTTTGTGAAGGACTTTGTCGTCGTGAATGTGAGGGAATATTTTCCAGAGTATAACCATTCCTACTAAAGGAGCGTGTTAGAACATTCGGTAATGGTCTTACATTAAAGAGCTTCTACGACTATAGTCTTTGAGACAAGACACCTTAGGGAGAGAAGCATTAGACTCTTTGTAGCTCGACAAGTAGTGAGCTGACTGGATACACAGAAAAAATGAGGTGCGTACATTGGTGTTGCGGAAAACTGGACATAAAGTTATAAACTATTTCTTTGCGCATACGATCGTAGCGTTTTAATAAACACAACAGATACACATTACAGACTTCAGTTATCAATAATAAATTCTCCTTCATTATTTACAACAGCGAACCAACGCTGGGGTAATTTCGATTCCGCGGCTGTTGAAATCATGTGGTTTTAAGGCGAAAATCTTGTCCAGCCATGTTCGGAGTGCCTTTTCATCAGGAAAGGAAGTTACTTGAATGTTGTTCTATAGAGAGAGGAAATCGTGAAAAAGTGAGGGCGCAAGATCAGCCGAGTAAGGTGTATGTAGAATGACTTTTCAACCAAACCCCTGTATAGTGTTTTTCATCAGTCTAGCAGAATGCAGGCGGTCGTTACCTTGGAGCAGCATCACATCGCTCAGTGTCCCTGGTCGCTGTTTTTGGACTGCGCCTGCAACACGTCTCCGTTGCTGACAATAAATGACAGCGCCCGCATCTCGTGGTCGTGCGGTAGCGTTCTCGCTTCCCACGCCCGGGTTCCCGGGTTCGATTCCCGGCGGGGTCAGGGATTTTCTCTGCCTCGTGATGGCTGGGTGTTGTGTGCTGTCCTTAGGTTAGTTAGGTTTAAGTAGTTCTAAGTTCTAGGGGACTTATGACCACAGCAGTTGAGTCCCATAGTGCTCAGAGCCATTTGAACCATTTTGAATAAATGACAGCAATAATGGTTACACCTCAAGGGAGCAATTCGTAACACACCACACCGTCGCTGTTACACCAGATGCGTAACACTATCTCTAGTGGATGTACGCACGTCTTTGTACTGGAAGTTGCTGCTTTTTTTCGGGCTCAATATTTATTTCTTTTCCTTATGTTAGAATAAAGACACCATTTCTCGTCACCAGTAACGATAGAGGATAGGAATGTTCGGTGTCGTTCACAAGCCATTTGATGACGAGCAAACAGAGGTGCAAATATGGTTCACACTCTGATTTTTGTGATTTTGGCTTACTGCATGCCGTACCCATACACCCAGTTTTCGAACCTTCCCCATGGCATGAGAATGTCAGACGATGATGGAATGACAACAGTTCATCCAGTTTCAGTTCTCGAGTACAGAGACGTGGATCGTTGTGGAATAATGCGTTTAAACGATCTTCATTAAACCCCGAAGGTCTTCCTGAACGCGGAGAGTCACTAGTGACAAAACAATCCTCCTTAAAACGAGAAAACTATATTCTTGCTGTGCTTTATCCAATGGCATTATCCCCATATATGGTCTAAATGTTTCTCTCACCCTCTGCTGCTGTAGTCCCTCTGTTGAACTCAAACAAAAGAATATGTCGGCAATGAACCGATTTCTCCACTTGTCACTCCATTTTCTAGCGTTCACAGCTCCACTCACCACCTCTGAATGACAAAATGACAGTATTCTTCTTCTTTTGCATGTGACTTAGTCCCACAGTTCCCAGAGTCGGCATGGTTACAATCGGATTAGGCATGGTTAATTTGAAGGGGTGGCCGGATGCTCTTCCTGCCGACACCCCGTACCCCCTGGGACAGAATCAGTGTATCCCAGCTGTCTGTGTCTACTGTAAATCAGGAAATAGTGCGAACGTGTTGGAAATGTCTGCGAGTCGTGGAACTGAGGCGGAACGTGGGTACCAGCTCAGTGGGATGTGGAAAACCGCCTAAAAACCACATCCAGGCTGGTCGGCACACAGGGCCTCGTCGTTAATCCGCTGGGCGGATTCGATCTGTGGCCGGCGCGCCTTCCCGAGCGCATTAGTGCTCTCGGCTAACCTGCTGGGTGAATGACAAAATGACAATGAGTTAACTCACATAGCAACAGTGGAATACAAATAAAAAATGATAATCAATAAATAAACCCATGGAAGCCGGAATGTCAACATGAAAAACAAAAGGGCTACAAACTTATGCACTAGCTTAATATTTTATCAGTAAGATTTTCCAGATAAAAATCCGTATATTCCACTTTTTCTTGCATCCGAGCAGTCTTTTCTTTCTGATAGAACATATCTCTTGTACGGCTGATAATCCACTAAGCCGGCTGGAGTGGCCATGCGGTTCTAGGCGCTACAGTCTGGAACCGAGCGACCGCTACGGTCGCAGGTTCGAATCCTGCTTCAGGCATGGAAGTGTGTGATGTCCTTAGGTTAGTTCGGTTTAATAAGTTCCGAGTTCTAGGCGACTGATGACCTCAGAAGTTAAGTCGCATAGTGCTCAGAGCCATTTAACCATTTGAATCCACTAAGACAAATTGTCTTTGCAAAGAACAGAAAAAGTATTTAAAAACTCAGCAAAATGCGAAATCTGCAAACTTTTTGTGAGGTAGTTTTCGGTCAGTTTGAGGTTTAGTGGACTGTTCGTGTACAGCCCTTGTCAGGGTTTTGCACCACCAGCAGCGGCGGCAGCAGAAGCAGGGCGGCGCCGTGTGGCGGCCGCTCGTTGGCGGGAACACATTGGCGCGCAGGTGTGCGCGCGGTGGCCGTGCGGGGGCGCCCCGGCGCCAGGCGTGCCAACATAAACAACGGGCGGGCGCGCTGCCGCCGACCAATCGATCTGCAGGCCGAGGCGTGCGACACCTGCGGCCGTCCGGTGCGCGCTCTCACGCGCGCGCGCGCGCATACTCACACACACACACACAGCGACAGTGGTGGTGGAAGCAGACCGCTCGTACACTGGTTCTTAACAAACTGGGCTAGATGACAGCGACGGTAAATGTTTAGCCCACGTATTTTTAATATGTTTTTGGATGATTCATGGCAGTTTACAACCTTAAGATAAAATAGAAAAATCGCCCAAATAAGAGGAAACCATTGCACATTAGAGCTGCCAGACGGTGGTCTAAAATAAATAGATGCAAATATTTTTTTGTGTCATCAGTCATTCCAGTAGTTTGAAGCTCTGCTCCTTCTTTTCCTACATTTTGCTCATCTTATCATATGTACAGTAATGCTACATCTGTCATAGTTTATAGTTTGTTTTGCATTCTCTACCATTTTTTTCTCTTTACTATTCCTTCCAGTACCCAGATACTGCAGTGGAGGCCACACTCTCTTTATTTCGTACTTTAACTTAGCACAATTTGATACATCTACTCGTTCCTGAGAAAAATGTTTTTAAACACTCAGACAGACAGACAAGCTGGCAACAAAGTGATTCTACAAGATTTCCGTTTTTATCGAATGAGGTACGGAACTCTAAAAATTAATTATGTCTTTGTTCTTGAGCTGATAAATATAACTTTATGTCTAACACTGGTACGTCTTCAGTACAGCACTTAATCGAAGCGAAGTATGTTAAAAATAAACATTAAGCTTTCTGGTCCATTTTCAACGTAAAAATGTGAAACAGCTAAGTCAATGCAATAAAAATGCAGCCATCTGTGTCACAAGTTTTGATACTCGCAAACTCACTCACTAAAACCTATAGGGCACTTCCCCTTGGCGTAGATTCTGAAATTTGACAAGAAGTAAGGTTTTATAGTACAAATAAAGGGAAAAATCGAAAAATTGTTAATTTATAAATATATCACGCAAAGTACTTCTTTTATGTAATTTGTTATCAACTACAAACTTGAAATTAAAACATTGTCGAAAATCTTCCAGTCGCTGGGATGATATTTTGCCAGTGTTGGTTGGTTGGTTGATCTGGGGGAGGGGACCAAGCAGTGAGGTCATCGGTCTCGTCGGATTAAGGAAGGAAGTTGGCCACGCGCTTTCAAAAGAAACCATCCGGCATTTGCCTGAAGCGATTTAGGGATATCACGGAAAACCTAAATCAGAATGGCCGGACGCGGATTTGAAACGTCGTCCTCTCGAATGCGAGTCCAGTGTGCTAGCCACTGCGCCACCTCGCTCGGTTTGCCACTGTCGATAACAGGAAAAAATCGTCAATTCCCGGAATTGATGAACTGTCTATATACATAGTTAATTTTGTACAGAACACCCATAATTCACATGCCGCAGTACCGCAGCGCAACACTTGAGTTGCTAAAAAAATGGCACAACCCTTTGATAGAATGTAATGTCAGGGGTAATACGTTGTCGGTGGCAGTGAATATGTTGCAGCTATCAAGCCAACGCAGAGGTTGAAGAGGTAATTTGGACCGGCACAGCGCAACCGTAAAATTTCCGGTGCTGCTCATTACGAGTTACTCGTACTACATTCCATTTTATCAACTTCGCCATTTTATTTCAACTCAACTAGCTGCGTGCAACGGCACGGTGGCGCGGGGATTTCAGTTTGTACCAAAAACGCACAGATACACCTGCAAGAAAAGAAAAAAAGAGAGAGCGATATGCAAATTTATTTTTCCAAGGTGATAATTAAAACCACCCCTTGCAGATTTTGACGAACGTTTTTAGTTCCATATCAATATTTGGTACCATTAGTCCTCTTTTGTTGAAATAAACTTTCTGTCCAATTTGCTAATCTGCTTCTGGTAATCTCCTTCGCCCATCTCGTATTGTTTGCTTCCACTACTGTACCCCACTTAATACTACATCATCCCAAAATAAAAAGCCTGCCAGTAGAACAGCTTCACCGTCAGAGGTATCAGAACGATACGACTAGCACATTCGCGGACCAGGATCCCTTACTCAAATTCATGCATTTACCCTTCTCCATCATCCGTGGCCATGAAAGTTTGTAGTCTAATCACGCAGTCACCCTGTGTATATGGGACAACAGATTTTAATGTAAGACTGAAAATCCGCAGGTTCGAATCCTGCCTCGGGCATGGATGTGTTTGCTGTCCTTAGCTTAGTTAGGTTTAAGTGGTTCTAAGTCCAGAGGACTGATGACCTCAGATGTTCCATAGTGCTTAGAGCCATTTCAACCATTTTTTTGTAAATCCGCTTTACTAAGACTAAAATACTATATGTGCCTAAAAAGAAAATAGCTGAAATTGACAATGAATTTATATGAAGATGTAGAAATGTAACTATGGATCAAATTTGACTTGAACTTCCCTTCTTCGTCACCCCTCTCCCATTCCATACCCCCCCCCCCCCCTCCCGCCTTGTGAGCCTCTACCGACTGAGCTATCCAAGCCCTCGCAGCGGAAATGTTGACAGGCAAAGCGATATAGATCAGCCAAAGACGTTTCACTTTCAGCATAAAAAATTAAATTCAAAACCATAGTTTTCGGATTCACATGATTTTTCACTACACAGTTGTTCTCAAATGATTACAGGGAGACTGTTGGGTAAAAATATTTTATTCTTTCGCTTTCTAAGTCTCGAAAAGCAGCAAGTTATACACTGTATTCAAGACCGAAACGACATGTATTAGATGATGCGTGGATGTCATGAGGGAACACGCAGGAACGAAGAGTGTAACATACATTATCTGGTCAGATGTATCCGGAGAATTAGTTAACACTAATATGGGATACGTCCACCATTCGCATTTATGACGGCTTGAACTCTACTGGAGGCACTTTCAGTAAGGAGTGTGACTGGCCACCCACACTTCCTCGACAGCCGGAACCAGAAAAGGAATTAATGCTGTACGTCGGGGTCTGGAGCGACGTTCACGTTCTAACTCATCTCAGACGTGTTCATTGGGTCCAGATGGTAGCTATAGGCAGGCCAGTCCATTTCAGGAGTGTTATTGTCGATAAACTATTGCCTCACAAATGTTGCGTTATGACAAGATGTATTGTCAATCATCGTTGCTGAAGTATTTCCCAACAGTATGCAGTACTCGATGCTTTGTTCTGCATTTAGCCGTCTCTTATATGCCTATAGGGGACTACAGACTAACTACGAAAAACCCCATAACGTAACAGAACTTCCAACATATTTCATAGTTGGCGCTAGATTTGTTGGTAAGTGACGTCCTCAAACCATTCACCAAACCCAAATCCTTCCAGCGGAGTCTTGCAGGGTACAGAGTAATTCATCCCTCCAGTCATTCACTGTCAGTGACGTTGCCCTTTACAGCACCTCAAGCGTCGCTTAGCATTGTCTGCAGAGATGTGTGGCGTAAAAGGAGCTGCCTGACAACTGTAACCCATTCTTTTTAACAACATACGTTCAGTCATTGTGCCAGCCCTTTTTGCTAGTAGCAGTTTCGAACTCATAAGTGATTCCTTCCGCTGATTTTATGCACTGTTTTTGCAACCACCCTCCCTAATGCTCGACGATCTCTGTCCGTCGGGACATGAAGTAATCCTCTTCTTGATTTAGCTGCGGCTGTTCCTTCGCTGGCGACTTGGACAAGTTAGAAGGGTTGAAATGTCACTGATGGATTTGTTACTCAAGTGGCATCTAATTACTAGTCCACTTCGGAGCCACTGAGTTCTCGTGACAGACCCGTTCTTTGCTGATTAACATAACGCTCCCAGTCTCTATTTGTACTGGAAGATCCGTCTCTCGTGACGTCTAGTAGTCAATACCAGATTGCGTACAGGTGTGTAGATAATTTTGGTAAGAGAGTGCAAGGAGAAATCTCGAAGAGTCCTTTATCCAGAAATGGATCTCAAATGAGTGGATAGTAATGATGATGATGATGATGATGATGATGGTCACGACAATGAAAGTTGCCGGAAAGTTTGCGTAGTCACCCTTGCACTTTCTACTGCAAAGCTGACAGATTCTTTCATAGACTGCTTATCAGGGCGCCAGTGATGAAGAAACATTCACTCGCTCCCGAAGCTGAGTGTATCCCGGACCTGAGTAGTGTGACGCCCTGAGTGACAGAAGCAGCAGCCTCTGCCAGTGCCACACCTACGAGGCAGGCAGCCCGGCGAACAGCTGCTCCTGACGGCTGGGGCGCTGGTCCTACGCTGCAGCCAACGGACTTGTTCCAAAGCTGAAACAGTTTTCCGGAAAAAAGTTTCACTTTTACCATAAAAAAATTAAAAACCACAGATTTTGGATTCGCATGTTTTTTCAATACGCAGTTGTTCTCAAACGATTGCAGGGAAACTGATTGTTAAAAATATTTGATTTCTTCGCATTTTAAAGTCTCGCAACACAGCCTCTTGATGAGATGGTTATCTTTTCGCTGTTGGTCATATTTATTACGACACTTTACACTTCAGTAACTCACTCGACTTTGTTCGAAGAATTTTCAGTGACTTGTGAGTGCAAATTGCGATTACTAATCAGAGGGAAGCAGAAGTACACAGTGTGAAATTGTCATTTATGCAATTTACGTCCACCAACTGTCTGTAGAAGTACCAGTTGATCAAAAGTCAGTATAAATTTGAAAACTTAATAAACCACGGAATAATGTAGATAGAGCGGTAAAAATTGGCACACATGCTTGGAATGACATGGGGTTTTATTAGAACAAAAAAAGTTCACAAAATGTCCGACAAATGGCGCTGGAGAGAAAAACGTCAGTGACTGCGCATGACAAACTTGTATAAAAGGAGCAGTAATGAGAGAGAGGATCAGATGCGCCAGCAGTCGCAGCATGTTGACGTTACCTGAAAAGGCGCTTTTATTGAAGCTGTATTATCAGAATGGGGAATGTGCTAGTTACGATCCTATCGCCATAGGAAGGGGATTCGAACGGGTAGAGGTCCGTTGACAAATGCAGTTGTGGCGAGAATGATTTCGAAGTTCGACGGGTGAGAGGTACGCCGATATGTTACAGAATCGCATCATCTCCAGCCTGGCTGATAAACACTTGCTAGAACGTACGATGTTTATGCAGGATGGCGCACCACCCCATGCTACTAGACGCGTGAAAGATCTCTTGCGCGCGTCGTTTGGTGATGATCGTGTGTTCAGCCACCACTTTCGTCATGCTTGGTCTTCCAGGTCCCCAGACCTCAGTCCGTGCGATTATTGGCTTTGGGGTTACCTGAAATAGCAAGTGTATCGTGATCGACCGACATCTCTAGGGATGCTGAAAAAACAACATCCGACGCCAATGCCTCACCTTAACTCCGGACATGCTTTACAGTGCTGTTCACAACATTATTCCTCGACTACAGCTATTGTTGAATGATGATGGACATTCCTGTAAAGAACATCATCTTTGCTTTGTCTTACTTTGTTATGCTAATTATTGCTATTCTGATCAGATGAAGCGCCATCTGCGGACGTTTTTTGAACTTTTGTATTTTTTTGGTTCTAATAAAACCCCATGTCATTCCAAGCATGTGTGTCAATTTGTACCTCTCTCTCTACATTATTCCGTGATTTATTCAGTTTTCAAATTTATACTGACTTTTTGATCACACGGTATTTCGAAATCTTCTGTAGTAATATGCAGAGGAAATTCTGAATCTCATTCATGAACATCGTCTCACGTCTTTACGATCTTTATAAGGCTTAAATCTCTCTTTCACCAGTGGGGATTCGTTCACCAGCCTTTTATATAATTTGAAAGTGTCAAACCAAACAATATATAAATACGTTGGGGAGGGTGCAAGCTGAGTGCACTGCGCCGAACGCGTCCTACCCGTTGTCGGTACATGAAAGGAAAAGTCACTCCGTACAGAGATGTGTGTCCAAGGAGTTCTGCCATTCAACGCTAGATGGCAATGGCATCGTTTTCACAGCGGCGTTTGACTAATTCGTCGATCATGAAATCTGCACGAAATATTTATAAGTTAGATTCATACAGCTTCTTTATAAATCAGTTTGTCTATTATTAAAAATCGTATCAAAATTCCGACAGTATTCCCTGAGATTAGCGTGAACATAGAAAAAGAAGCGAGCAGAGGACTTCAATTTATGTAGAGAAATAGACATCCGAAAAGGGATTTTTCGCTGCTACTGTTGTACTAGAAGATCTTTGGCACAAGTGTTTAATAAAGTACATACCTTCTTAAAATTTCTAGACTTTTTTAAGCTTAATCACTTTCGTTTCCGTGTTCATGGGCAGTAAGTTGCCAACTGTCCCATTTTTTGTAATTTCTTTGTGACCATTACTTTTCGCATCCCTTGACTCACATAATGAATACATCGCTTTTATGAAATTCACAGTTCTTGATCTTACTGGCGAACCACCTTAATGAATTCTAGATTCTTTCTACCAAGGAGCTGTAAATATCAGGTACCAGAAGGCATATTCATGAAAAGTGTTCTTTGAAGGAGTACGGCGCTCTAAACTTGTGCGGGAATCACCAGTTGCCAGAAACAGAAAGGTGGTTGTCAGCCTGGTTGCCGCTAATATATAGTCTTTTGTATTGGTATTTGTCTCACGAATTCGCAGACAAATAACTTCCACGATTTATTCAAAATTGGGTATCAACATTATGATAGAAATGCATATCCATCGTCATTCCACGACCTAATGTTTCGGAAGCAGTTCACTTACTAGTAAACGAAGACGTCCACAAAACCTGATTTCTCTTTTCCTTGATAACTTTTCTTCTTATCGAATGCAAAAGCAAGAGACCCCCACTTACTTCCAGTATATCACTTCTGTCCATTTCGCTGCCGTACTGTGGCCAGTGTAAACAGTTTTAGCCCAGGAATGTATTGCCACAGACACTGCCGAGAAACAGTAGCCGGCAATGTTGCCAAACATGTGGCTGCAGTTCTTATGCCCGGCATAGTTGCCATGCTAAATGGTTGCGCTATATTGCTGCCAATATGTAATTACTGTAACCCATATAGCCGGCCGAAGTGGCCGAGCGGTTCTAGGCGCTGCAGTCTGGAACCGCGGGACCGCTACGGTCGCAGATTCGAATCCTGCCTCGGGCATGGACGTGTGTGATGTCCTTAGGTTAGTTAGGTTTATGTAGTTCTAAGTTCTAGGGGACTGATGAGCTCAGCAGTTAAGTCCCGTAGTTCTCAGAGCCATTTGATCCATTTTGTAACCCATATAACCCTATCTTTTAATCGCGAGGGCAGGTGACATAAGATCATTAGTCGTTGCTTGGGCTGTATTATTATAATTTTGATGGCTCGGGCGCAACAGAAATTACTGCTTTATCCGACACTTTTATTCATTTATCGTGCCATTCTCACGTGAGCGTGTCACGACTGTTGCTAAATGTTGTTTCGTTCTGCATCAGCTTTCGCATTTGTTGGTATATTTATTGTGTTCTCAAACGTGTAGAATGATGTTGTTGTTATAATCGCCAGCCCGAGGACTAATTTGATGCCACTGTCCACATCAGTTCATTCTTTGCAAGTCTCTACGTCGCTGCATAAGTAGTGAAACCTACATAGACTTGAAACTCCTTACTGCATTCTGGTCCTAATGCACTCCTACAGTTTTTATTCTCCACATTTGCCTTAATTAATAAATTACTTTGACAAATTCTGACTTGAACTAATGAAACTTTGGATGGTTTTTGTAATCTCTTCCAGCTGGATTGACTGGGAGACAAATTTATTCCAATAAACTTGGATACATAATCATATTTTTCACTCAACAGATAGCGTAATGATGAAGGGAAGGGCATCCGTAAATGAGTTCTGGGTGTCGGTCCTTACAAAATCGCTGAGAATCAACATGTGGAGAAGGTTATCTATGTACTGACTTGATGGTATTGGTCTAGATTAACCCCAATATTACTTGTGAGCCCACACACCATCAGGAAGGGCACATTAATGTGATTTACAAATACAGAAACAAGAAAAGGACATTCAGACTGTGAACATAGGAATAATTGGACGGCACCATAAATCTGCTTCACAGGCCCGCAAGGAACAAAGCTGGGATACACGTGGGAGGGACAAATTCTCGCTTGTAGTTACTGCCTTATAGTTCTTTGCCAATGTTTTCTGTAAGTGTCTGAGAGACTTGCGAGAGCAGATGTCGGAAGCACTTACGCAGAGCTGGGAGATCACTCTCCACAAGATTTTTCTCTCGTATTTCTGTGCTTGACGGGAGAACTAGCAATTGAAGAGCTTCGGGATACAGCTGCACTTTTAATACGTTTATTCGCGAACATAAAAGACCGTGATCGTATTGAATAAGATAGAGGATTAGGCTGCGCGATGATTTTGGAGTGCGTAAGGAATCCATGGTAAAGCTTGTGATGGAACATCTCCAACAACATCGAAATTTACGGGAACGACAGTGATGGGGACGGAAGAGATACACTTTATAATTGAACCCATAATTGACAATCAAGATACTATTACGCATAAATCAGTGACTGTTAAAGACAGACTGCTTCTAACATATCTTCCTAGCATCAGATAAGTTTATCATCTTTAATAGTGAGTAAAGAACTACGTTTAAATAAGATTTCACCAGTTTCAGGTCGATACCTGTAGACGTTCAAAAGCCAAATAGGACGGATGGCTAATAAATGAAACAGTTTCAGACACGCTCTGCGGGTCCAGGGGTTAGAATAGGCCCGAGGTATTCCTGACTGTCTTAAGAGGCAACTAAAAGGAGTCCCACACGTGTCGGCCTTTGTGATGGTCCCGGGTGTAGGGTTTGACATCCATTTTTGAAAAATTTCCCGAAGAGCGAGCCAATTGGGTTGGTTCAAATGCCTCTGAGCACTATGGGACTCAACAGCTATGGTCATCAGTCCCCTAGAACTTAGAACTACTTAAACCTAACTAACCTAAGGACATCACACAACACCCAGTCATGAAGAGGCAGAGAAAATCCCCGACCCCGCCGGGAATCGAACCCGGGAACCAGGGCGTGGGAAGCGAGAACGCTACCGCACGACCACGAGCTGCAGACAGCCAATTGGGGAAGGGCGCCTTACATAGCACATCGTGTCCATCATGCACTGAAACCTATCGCATCCTTCGTCGACGTGGATGTGCATTTCCGCTCATTCTCCAACTTTTGGGCGAGGTCACCCTCCTGGGTGCGGATTTTACCATCAACTGTGCAATGTCGTTTTCTATGTTGACCACTTGTTTGCTTGGTTGCACCTGATATCCAGCACGGTAGCTAGTCCACTGTGGTGGGGCCTCTATGTACCCTGTTGGTTGTAGCCCGTAGCCCCCTGATCACACAGGGATCGCTCTGCTGATGCCTGCGCCATTAACTCCCTAGGTATGCTGAGGAGTAGATGCCTGTCACCCTGGGGCATCAGGACTCCCACCAATGGCCATCCTGCCAGGTGGCCTTTGCTGCAGCTAGGTGGCGCCCATGGGGAGGGCCTTTGGTCAGAGTGGGTGACGTCAGGGCAGATGACACATGATGAAGCATAGTACATCATTTATTGCTGGTGGTCAAACACAAGCAGTCTCTAAGAGTTTATGGGCTCAGTTTAACGCACAGAAGTACGACCCCAAATCGTTCCCCTCCACAATGGGAGGAACGTCAGGCTAAGGATGGCAGCGGCTCTTGATGATGAAGCCTCAGCTTTCTTTTGAGCATTTAGAGCAAGTTTGGGGAGGTGGGGGACTTGTCCAAAATGAGATCTGGATCAGTCTTGATCAGAACAGCAACCTCTGCTCAGTCATGGGCGTTACTCGCTTGCGACAAGCTGGGGGATATTTATGTAACCATCACTCCCAATAAGAGCTTAAATATGGCCCAGGGACCCTCGTTTACTGTCTGACGATGAGCAGCGTGCCAGTTTAGAGCGGCGATGCGTACATTTCGTCCATCCGGGTCCGAGGGATAACCAGGTTGCCACTGGTGCCTTCATCTTGACCTTCGAGGGTGATACATTACACGAGAAGGTCAAGATGATGGTCTGCTGCTCTGATGTAAAGCCCTATATCCACCCCTACGTGGTGCTTTAAATGCTGGAAGTTTGGCCATATTTCTTCCTACTGCATTTCCAGCATCATATGTCGAGATTGCGGATGCACATCACATCCCAATACTCCATGTGCCCCAGCTCCCATCTGTGTCAGCTGCAGACCTCACTGGGCTGACTGCAGGATTCTCCAGAAAGAAAGGAAAATCATGGTGTACAAGACCCTGGACTGACTGACCTACAATGAGGTTAAGAGGAAATTTGAACGCCTGCATCCTGTATGTATGACATCGTCTTATGCCGCTGCTACAACATTTCTAGCCCCATCAGCTCCATCAACCCCAGTCACCTCTCAGAGCCAGAAGACTACACCTGTCACCTTGATGGTGGGGGACACTTTCCTCACTGTTGCTCCTGGACCATCTACTTTGGGTGCAAGGCCCCCCCCCCCCCCCCCCAATCATCGGGGATATCAGTCCCCACTTCTGCGCTGGAGAAGCATGAGACTTCTTCGGCACCTCTCGCCAGGAAGGGGTCCCTGGGGTCACTCCCTTTCCAGGTTACTGCTAGAGGGAAAGATGGCACTCGCCGGTGGTTGAAGAGACCAAAAGCAGCTGCTTGTAGGGCTTCACGCTCATCCTCCGTCCTGGAGAATGAATCAGTGAAGTCCTCCCAGCTGGGGATACCCAAAGAGCAGCGAGAGAAATCCAAAAAGAAGATCCCCAAAACCAAGAGAATTGCCATGGCACCCTCACCACCGCTACCTACAAGCTCTGTGTCTGCGGATGAGGTGGAGATTCTGGCATCTGCTGAGGACCTGAATCGCGCCGTACCCTCAGACACAATGGATATAGACTGCTCAGGCAATTAGTCAGTGGCAGCAGGTGAACCTGAGGCGTAAACTGCCTCATTGAATGTTCCATGCCTTCCCAGTCCCACGATGACTTCATCCTCCAGTGGAATTGCGCCGGTTTTTTCAACCACCTGGCCGATCTCTGGAAACTCTTAAGCTTTACACCTACCTTCTGCATTGCCCTTCAGGGAACCTGGTTCCCGGCAATGCGGACCCCTGCCCTCCACGGCTATAAGGAATATTACAGGAACCATAGCGACTATAATCGAGTGGAAGGTGGAGTTTGCGTTTATGTCCTAAACTCTGCTGTCACCATTGAATCTCCTCCACACAGGGACATCGATGTGATGGTTGAGCAGGTGACAACAACAATACTTTCTGCTGCAGAAAACGCGATCCCTGGCTCTTTAGGGTGCCAAGGCATTCCTTGGTGATCGCCGGAAGTCGCTAAAGCAATTAAGGAGCGTCGGCGAGCTCTGCAGCGGCATAAGCGGCACGCTTCCCAGGAGCACATCATAGCCTTTAAACAGCTCCGTGCCCGCGTTCGCTGACTTATCAAACGACGAAAGCAGGAGTTTTGGGAAAGATACGTCTCGACCATTGGGTGCCATATGTCACCTTCCCAAGTCTGGGCAAGGATCAAATGTGTTCTCGGGTACCAGATCCCAACAGGTGATCCCGGTGTTACCATAAATGGCGTGTTATCTACCGACGCAATCGCGATTGCTGAGGACTTCGCTGAGAACTATGCTGAATCCTCAGCGTCAGAGAATTCCCCCCCCCCCCCCCCCAGCCTTTCGCACACTCAATCAGCGGCTGGAAGGGAAAGTCCTTTCATTCACAACAAGCCACAGTGAACTGTATAACTCCCTTTTACAGAGTGGGAACTCCTCAGTGCCCTTGAACATTGCCCTGACACTGCTACTGGACCAGATCGATCCACAGTCAGATGATTAAACATCTCTCATCTGACTACAAGCGACACCTTCTTGTCACCTTCAACTGGATCTGATAAGATGGCAACTTTCCATCGCAGTGGCAGGAGAGCGCCATCATTTCAGTGCTGAAACCCGGTATGAACCCGCTTGATGTGGATGCCTATTGGCCCATCAGTCCCACCAACGTTCTTCGAAAGCTACTGGAATGTACGGTGTGTCGACAGTTGGGTTGGGTCCTAGAGTCACGTGGCCTACCGGCTCCATGTCGGGGCGGCTTCTGGCAGAGTCGCCCTACCACTGACACTCTTGTGTCCCTCGAGTCTACCATCCGAACAGCCTTTTCCAAACGCCAACACCTGGTTGCCGTCTTTTTTGATTTGCGAAAATCGTGTGACACGACCTGGTGACATCATATCCTTTCCAAATTATACAAGTGGAGTCTCTGAGGTCCACTCCCGATTTTTATCCAAAATTTCCTGTCGCTTCGTACATTCCATGTCCACGTTGGTGCCTCACATGGTTCCCCCATATCCAGGAGAATGGGGTCCCACAGGGCTCTGAATTGAGTGTATCTCTATTTTTAGTGGCCATTAATGGTCTAGCATCAGCTGTAGGGCCGTCCGTCTCACCTTCTCTGTAGGCAGACGACTTCTGCATTTCGTACTGCTCCACGAATACTGGTGTTGCTGAGCGGCGCCTACAGGGAGCCGTCCACAAGGCACAGTCATGGGCTCTAGGCTACGGTTTCCAGTTTTCGCCGCAAAGTCGTGTGTTATGAACTTCTGTCAGAGTCGTACCGTTCATCCGGAACCAGAACGTTACCTTCATGATGATCCACTCACTGTAGTGGAGACATATCAATTATTAGGACTGGTTTTCGACGTCTGATTGACTTGGTTGCCTCTCCTTCAACAGCTTAAGCGGAAGTGCTGGCAGCACGTCAGTGCTCTCTGCTGCCTGAGCAACACCAACTGGGGTGCAGATCGCTCCACACTGCTGCAACTCCACAGAGCCCTTGTTCGATTCCGCCTTGACCATGGGAGTATGGTTTATGGTACGGCGGCGCCTCCAGCTTTGCATTTACTCGACCCAGTGCGCCTAGCAATAGCAGCTTTTAGGACGAGTCCAGTGACCAGCGTCCTGGTGGAGGCCGGAGTCCCTCCGTTGGCGGTTAGACGTGCACAACTGCTGGCCAGTTACGATGCACATGTTCATAGTTCTCCCGCGCATCCGAATTATCATCTCCTTTTCGCACCCACGGCAGTTCATCTCCCGCATCGGCAGCCCAGGTCAGGGCTTCCAATTGCCGTTTGTGTCCGATCCCTTCTTTCCGAACTGGAGTCCTTGCCTTTACCACCTATACTTGAGGTCCATTCACATACACCTCCATGGTGTACACTTAGACCGCGGCTTCGCCTGGACCTTTCACGTGGCCCTAAGGACTCAGGTAACCCAGCAGCTCTCTGCTGCCACTTCCTCTCGATTCTTGACATGTACCGAGACTATGAAGTGGTTTACACCGACGGCTCGATGGCTGATGATCACGTCGACTTCCCGTATGTCCATGGAAAAGATGTTGAACAGCAGTCCTTGCCTGATGGCTGCGTGTTTTCACTGATGTGCTGCCGTTTGTGCCCTGGGGAGTCGTTTCTTCTGTGTACTGAATCCTTGACCAGCCTACAAGCTATCGACCAATGCTACCGTCCTCATCCTTTGGTAGCGACCATCCAGTAGTTCATCTATGCCCTTGAACTGTCCATTCGTTTAGTGGTGTTTGTCTGGACCCCAGGTCACGTCGGAATCGCAGGCAACGAACTTGCGGACGGGCTGGCCAAACAGGCTACGTGGAAACCGCTTAAGGAGATAGGCTTCTGTGCAACTGACCTGCATTCAGTACCATGCCGCAAGGTTCAAATGGCTCTGAGCACTATGGGACTTAACATCTATGGTCATCAGTCCCCTAGAACTTAGAACTACTTAAACCTAACTAACCTAAGGACATCACACAACACCCAGCCATCACGAGGCAGAGAAAATCCCTGACCCCGCCGGGAATCGAACCCGGGAACCAGGACGTGGGAAGCGAGAACGCTACCGCACGACCACGAGATATGCCGCAAGGTTTCACGGCTTTGGGAGACGGAATGGCATAACCTCAGTACGCACAACAAACTGCGTGCCATCAAGGAGGCTACGAATGTGTAGAAGACCTCCACGTGGGCCTTTCTCAGGGACTCTGTCGGCTCCGCATTGGCCGCGCCTGTGTGACACACGGCTACCTCCTGCGCCGTGATGACCCACCTCAGTGTCGGTGCGGCGCAAGCTGACAGTGGAGCATATCTTGGTGAGCTGTCCTTTTTTGGTTGCCCTGCTACGGATTCTTCAGTTACCGGACTCATTGCCATTAATTTTAACTGACAACGCCTCATCGGCTAATTTAATTTTACGTTTTATACGTGACAGTGGTTTCTATCATTCTATATAAGTTTTCGCGCATGTCCTTTGTCCCTTTGTGTTCTCCACTCTAATGCTTTTAGGGTGAGCGTTTTAATGTGTCGCAGAGTGGCCGGCTTTTCCTTTTTTTCTCGTGGTCGACCAGCCACGATCATCTGCTCTCTTGTTTTTATCCCTTCTACCTGTTTATTGCTTCTCTCTGTGGTTTTCTTTTCCTGTTTTGTTCATAGTAGCGTTGGTTGTCCTTCTGTCGTTCTTCTGGTTTTTCCATTCTCTTGTTATTGTGCTGTAAGTCTCCTTTCTTTTCTTGTTTCGCTTATGTAATTATTTTACCGGGAACAAGGGTCCGATGACCTCGCAATTTGGTCCCTCCCCCCTCCCCTCTCCCCCCATCCTTTAAACCAACCAATTTCAGACATACATTTATTTTAACGTTTTTACTTATAGTAAGTTAAGGAACCACTCGTAAATTCCTGAAGGTCTATTCTTCAATAGGTTATTAATAATACAATAAATAAATATCGTTTCATGTAAAATTATAGACACAGCTGTACTACTTGAAGTTAAATGGCAATTTTCCGAGGTCGAAAATGATTACTTTCAACCCTAATTTCTCTTGTTTCTCTGTGTTACAAGACTAGATTGCCCAATTCCCTAAATAGTAGATGTTCTGCTACATGTCTTCTGTGGAGATGTTAAAGCTGTAGCCACTTCAGCCAGCAAACTTCGCTTCTTATCTTGGTTCCCGCAGTCCAGCGACTGTACATTCCAAGACACTATCCTTTCCTCGTAGAAAATAATCAAAAACGCAGCATAGTCCTGAGTCCACTCGCTGACAACTTCATCACTTCTTTACGCCAACATATCACCGACATTTACCTTACCGTGCATATGCTGTCACGACAATGACAGATTGCGTTTATACAGCAGTTAGCTGAAGTGTCTACGTAGTGCACTGGAATTTTTTTGCGTTTCTTATTCTATAACACATGACTATTCTGTTTTTATAAGTCCTTGTAGCGTTGCATTGCTCAAGTATAGAACTTTCGAACAGGTTAACTGCTCGCGCTGTCCTTGTAAGAGGTAAAACTGGTGGTTTCTTCACCCAACAACATCCCACGGTCACAGATTAAGGCTCGAAACGCGCAGTTTCGAGAATACATTCACTTAATGCTTGTGTGAGTTCAGCAAAACATATTACCAAGATGTGGTAGCGTGAAAATTTTGAAATACGGCGCAAGCTTTCGACGCAACCTGGTCGCTCAGCACTCACCTACTACTCTCAGCTCTCCCAACAATGCCAGAACAATTTCTCTTGTCTCGGAGTTACGACGAGCAGCTCTCGCGAGATGGAGGTTAGTGTTTATACGGGAGGTCGAAACTCGCTCAACTCTCGAACCCCGCCGGCGAGCAGACTCTCGCTGCAGTTTACACGATGCGTATTGCTCGCAAAAGCTATCTGTGGTTGAAAAACTCTCATGTAGACAGCTATATAAGGACAAGAATGACATTCATCTCAACAATTCCTCACCTCAAACACATAATCGTTGTTGTTTGCATGATAATTGCTCCAGTCGTGTCAAGAAACAAGGTATTGATATCGCATGAAATTAACTCACACTTCCTCACACAACAGGACGGAATATCAAGTCGCATTGCCTAATGAAGTTTAAAAGTAACGAAACAAAAGCGCCTAACAATTCTCCTGCTGAGATAGCTCTCGTTGCAAGATATTCGTCCGCAGCTCGCGGTCGTGCGGTAGCGTTGTCGCTTCCCGCGCCCGGGTTCCCGGGTTGATTCCCGGCGGGGTCAGGGATTTTCTCTGCCTCGTGATGACGGGGTGTTGTGCGATGTCCTTAGGTTAGTTAGGTTTAAGTAGTTCTAAGTTCTAGGGGACTGATGACCATAGATGTTAAGTCCCATAGTGCTCAGAGCCATTTGAACCTTTTTTTTTTTTTGCAAGATATTCGCACCAGAACGACGACCAAGTATGGTAAGTTCTTAAATCTCTTACGGCCTGCTGATCAACTCATCAATAGTAAAACTAGGAGCTGGCCTTCGAATGCATGCCCACACCTTTTGTCCAAGTGTCTCTGTCGGCATCATGTGTTTTGAAAATTTTATATTGCCTTTCTGCTTCAGAGCGCTACTCGGGAGGTCCACTGTTAAGAGGCAAAAACGGTTCTAGTTGAAGGAAACCGATGAGTATCCAGACCATACGGCTCAATCTCTCAGCTGGTCGCATTAGCGCCTTGTATGCAATTTCCTTTGTAGATGTACCGTACATGAACAGAATCCTTCTGCCAAATGTAATTCTTTCACTCGCTTTCCACATTCCACTTAGCTGCACTTCCTCTTATTCATCTAAATACTTTTACGATGCTTCACATGATCGCCACTAATATTGTAAAGGAATTTTTTTAAAAGACAAAACAGCTACCAAAACAAGACGGAAGCTGTTTGACAAGGGACTGGAAAAAGCCTGCAGGCTTAACGCTTGATGAAGATGAAACATATGATTTTACAAACGAGCGTGCTCTTATCCGGATTGTGCTTTGAACTGACGTCGAGTCACTTGCAGCCCTTTGCGACTGTCCGCTGCAAGCCTTTCTAGTGTTGGCCGCACTGGGGCAGAGTGGGCGCCTGCCCGCAGTGCGCCAGCACACGGGGCAGCGAGTGTACCGGGCGCTGAGCGCAGGGCGGCAGCTTGGCCGTGACAGCTGCGACCGCCCACCTCAAAAGAGTTTAGCAAAACACACCCCGCGCCCGCGGCGCGCCGCGCTCTGTGAGAGAGCGAGAGAGAGGCAGCGAGGGGCAGCCCCGCGGCGCGGCGCGCGCCAGGCCAGCCAACCTTTGAGCGGCGCTGCGGCGTGTCAGCGGCACACGCCGGCCCGGGGCGCCACAAAGCCCTCCCGCGCAGTCGGCCGCGCAAAAACTGGACGCCCTGCCGCCAGCACAATGCTCCGCGCCTCACGTGATTCGCGCCTGCGCCACCCGTGTGCAAAAACTAAATCCTATGTGGTACACTGAACGAGTTCCTCCTGCAGACAAATCTTTAACGTCATTTTGGGGAGATGCTGCCACAGAATTTGTCAGTTTCGATTTATGTATCGTTGGTTTGTATGAAAAGTGAGGGGTGTTCCATCATTATAAAAATATAAAGGCCAGAGAAACGTTTGTTCGCAGTTTCAAGTTCCTACAAATCTGAATCAGTTTCCACTTAACTGCCATACAATTTTAAGCACTTCTGCTAACTTTTTTATTAACCTCTGATTACACCAATAAATCTAATTCTAGCGTACTGCCCCTCCCCTCAGTCCCTCATTTACACATCCCCCTCTCCCCCCACCACAAACACTCTTCTTCTTCTTCTTTATCGTCGCCTTGTCCCACGTCATGTAGGGTCGGCGATGCTCTTCTGGATCCTTCTCCATAGTACACTATCGATTGCCTCTTCCTTCTTCCATCCTTTCTCCCTTAGGTCCCCTGAGATTTTATTCTTCCACCTCATCTTCGATCTTCCTCTCTTTCTCGCTCCTTCAATCTTTATATCTTCAACTCTGTTTCCGATATACTCTTCCCCTTTTTCTCTGTAAGTGTCTGTACCACCTTAGTCTACTCTCTTGTATCTTTTTCCCCATGGGTCCCACTTTCACATCTCCTCTAACAAATTCATTTCTAATCCTGTCCTTCCTTGTTACCCCACACATCCACCTCAGCAACCTCATTTCTGCCACTTCCATCTTCCTTTCCTGGGCTACTGTGATTGGCCCCCACCACAATCACTGCTCAATTATATTTCAGTGTAAACTATTAACAAGGAACCTAAGAGCAATTGATAAATATTTAATTAACTTTATATTTTAAGTACTACATCCACCAGACACTGTTCTATGTACCTTTATTTAAGCCAATACGCGTTTCCGTCTTCCACCCTTCTTCAGTTTGCGTAATACATAAGGGTATTTGAATCTGCAGTAAGACCATAATTAAAACTTCGACAGCAAACGGGATAACAATTGTATTTAGCTTCTACACTTAGCGTGTTATATATGTACGATATGTTGCCATTTAGGTGCACTTACTATCAAATGGCTCTGAGCACTATGGGTCTTAACATCTGAGGTCATCAGTCCCCTAGAACTTAGAACTACTTAAACCTAAGTAACCTAAGGACATCACAAACATCCAAGCCCGAGGCAGGATCTAAACCTGCGACAGTAGCATCGCGCGGTTCCGGGCTGAACCACCTAGAACCGATCGGCCACCGCGGCCGGCGCACTAACTATCTACTTTCATTATTGTTATTCCGCTTTTCACGTTTATCGATGTGACAAAAGCACTTTTCCACTTCTATCTTGCACAAAAACAGTCCTACTGAAGATTGTGAATGACCGAAACGAGAATGGGCTTAAATAAAAGTATATAAAAAAGTGACTAGTTGCTGTATAACATTAATTTAACACGCATCCCCGAAGATCAACAACAGGCACAATGAATAAATTATAATTTAATTAGGTCTTATCAAGAATATCAACACATTTTAGGTAAGTTCTTGTTTTACTTAAACCACCTCCGTAAGTAGCCAGTCTTATTCGCTTGTGTGTCAACGCCAGCCAAAGTATAAAGGGTATCCCAGGATGAACGGTCAGTACTATGAGCAGTTCTTAATCTTCGATGCTGTGAAATAAATCTCTTCTACTGCAGGCTCTTTGCTCCGAATACAGTAGTATGACCAAAACACGGGCTCGGAAGCACTTGCCTTAAGAATTATGAGCAGCTCTTGAGATATGCTTTTAGACCCCATGGTTACCAGACATGTTTTGCTTTGAATAATAGTTCCTATCATAGCTGTGAACACTGACCATTCCTCCCAGGAGACTGCATTTGGTTGACGTCCTAGACCCGTTTCCCCCAGTAGAATTGTGATGAGGTATGGCGTGGATTCTACGGAGGCTATGTCGGAAAAGCCATGGCTGAATATCAGTCTGGCAATGCCACTTTTTTACGGCTGTTACCTGTAGTTTTTACTCGTTGCTTGGTAACGATTATCTCACTAGACTCTTAAATACCTTTCCGTTACTGGCAGAAACGTTTCTTTAGTCGCCCTTGGTCTTCCTCGAACGCTTCGCAGTGATTAGGCAGTTCTTGTGTTCATCCAATTTATCTCAGCGGAAGAATTCTGTCAGTGACTCACAGTGGCGAATACAATTTGTCACTCCCAAAACTTTCTTTTCCGCCCTAGAATGATTTAGGGATACCGCTGAAAGCCAGAGTGCCAGACTTCCCTTCTTTAGCATTGTTTCTTTATTAGCAAATGGCACAGTAATTGAATTCAAGAAGTTAGCCATTATTATTATTATTATTGTTGTTTATTTTCGTTACAGACATCTATGGACTACGTTTACACAACTTCCCTCACTTTCTCTTCCTTCCTCTTTCACCAATACTCCTTCATCCGTTGGCTCACTCGTGCGCGATCTTCTGCCGAAAATACTTTGTTCTTCCTCGTTTTCTCCTCAAAGAATTCCTTCACCTCCGAAACCTTTTTCCTAGGGATCTGCCTGGTCACAATTTCTTCCACCGTGATTCCGCATTTTTCTAGATCCCCGTGCACTTCTTTCACCCATGGAACTTGTGCCTTCCTGTTCTCCTGGAAGAGAAGAATCTTGTTGGCGAGCCTCTCTGATTCCATTCTTTTGATATGTCCATAGAAAGACAATCTTCTTTTCTTCATTGCGGTGATTATATTTTCAAATCGTTGATAAATTTCTAGATTTGATCTTAAGCAGAACGTAAATACATTTGATATTTTTCTGGGCCCAAGAATCTTCCTTAAGAATTTCCTTTCTTTCTTTTACAAATCTGAAAGTCCCTTCCTGGCTATTGTGTCAGATGCATGTAAACATTCAGGTTTGACGACTGTGCTGTAATGTCGGAATTGGACCTGGTATGAGAGTTACTTAGATTTTTAGGTGTTCTGACAAAATCTGAATGATATTTCCATTTTTCTTGCCCGTTCTTAAATTGCTGCCTTTTCATCGTTCTTTGGAGTCAAAATCTCTTCTAGGTACTTCGTAACACCATAATTAGTATTGTAAATATTTTGAACTGATTAATTATGTTCGTTGTCAATATGTATTTTTCAATATGTTATGTCTTTGATCTATTGTAATAAAGTGGAAAGTTGTGTAAAATGTTTTCTCTTTACTATTTAAATTCTTTGTATTAATTGGAGGAAAATGTTATATAAATATGTGGCGTTTGTGTCGACAAGTTAATGTATTTAAATATTAAGATTTTTTAAAAGGTGTTTGGTTACAACTATGTACAAGCTGGTTCATGCCTAGCGACTTACATTTTTTAAAATGAAAAGCAACAGGATTTCCCATTTGCAACGGAGGTGAGATGGCGCGCACCAAAAGTGGTTGGCGCGGGCTAAAAGGTGGATGTGGCGCTCAGTCTGGGCGCCAAGTGAGAGAGCACAGTCAGTCGACAACTAGCTACTGGAAAGACTGGTCTGGTCTGAGCAGCAAGTGACTGAACAGCGCAAGTGCCGAAGGTAGCAACCAGTACCGGGATTAATACTGAAAGGCCTCGAATGTGTGTACGGCTATAAAATTGTGCTCTATTAGTGGAAAAGGCTCTAATGTTGGAAGTATCGTCGTCAAGAAGAAGATAATAGAGCAAATTACATCCAGAGGAAAGACGAGGTAGCCACCATGTACTCGCCACCGATATTGCGCCATCACTTCAGCAAATCTAAGCGGTCAGATTTATGGCAAAGTATAAACCAGTACATTTAAGTGTTGTTTAATTTGCAATAATAAGGCAAATTATGTTAAACTGTGTGTCCGATCCTTGAATTGGTTCCTCTCATCATACCTCCTAGGATCCATTCCACATAATTACTAACATCCGAGTATCCTGTATGTGAAAAACGATTGAAAATAAGTGATTGTTGGTGTTGCCCAATTCTGAATGCAACAAGATATATAGAAATACTGTGGGTTTCATTGAAATCAATGGAGGTAGTTAGTATTGTATTTATGAAAACCTCCATAATGTTTGATTTGTTTTAATTCAAAGTATTTGTGCTTCAAAGATCAACTGCATTTAATTCTGTCAGTGAAAATTACTAGTTGTGCTAATGACAAAAGGAAACACGTTAATTTGAGGTTGGTTAGAGAAAAATGGATTCAAAGTCATACTTAAGAACTTGTATAAAAGATCACCGGTATTAACTGTTTTATAAGTCCTGCAAGGTGAGTGAAATCAGTGAAAGAGTAATACCTAAATTTGCATCTTACAAATCGTCTCAGAAAAATGTGTTTAGTTTGCTTTAGTGTAATGGTCAGTTGAGAATCCCCACTTTAGTGTTGCTTAATATGAAGAAACACTCTTGAACAATGAATTTACTAATGGCATTATGAAGTAATTCTCGAGTTTTGTGTGCTTTGTGTAGTAACAATTGGAAAGCCAGTTTGAGGGCCCCCATCTAAGTCTTTGCCTATGAAAGATTAAGTTACTGTAATTGCTTTTATTCATACAAAATAGAAATAAGATTGCTTCATAGAGGGTGTAAAATCCTATTGCAAATGACTTATCATTATCTTTGTAGTATATGAAGAGTAACTATTGAAACAGGACTATGTCCATGTCCAATTTTGGTTTAGTAGAGTCTTTCATAACATTTGATGATGAGATAACATGTATGACAAAGTATTACTGTTGAGAAGAGAAAGTGTCAATTGTTCCTGTGAAAGCTTGCACATACTATTTATAACTGCTGGATTCACTGTATCACTTATCTGATTATAGTAGAGTTTCATTGCACTTCTCTGGTAAAGAAGTAATGGTAGCTTTCCTTTACCAAAATTCAATACAGATTCTTTAAGTAAGCTTCTTCACTTAAGATATTTTCCAAATTTTAATCTTTAGCTTTCTCGTTTCTGCTATTATATTAAATTCAGGATCGATAATCCAAACCCATAAGGCAACTCACGGTCAATTTACTCAAATCCTCCCAGGGGGTAACATTTTCTGCATCGTAATACCATATTTGCTAATACTCATTATGCCGGTATAACAAACAGCGCAGTATAGTGTTGTATTTGGCTTTTCCCGCCACAGTACTATCGGTTGGGCAGACCTTTGATGTCACCGTATTTAGTCCTCATTGTCCAGACTGGATCAATGGCATTTATGTTCATATATCGTGTCTTCTCAAAAGATATTTGCAATCCTGCCTTCACTGCTGTTTTCTTGAGGACATCAGTCTGTTTAGTTGCAATTTGCAGATTCTCTGCAAAAAAAACTCTATATCATCTGCAAATGCGAGGCATTCAAATGTAAGCCCAGACTGTTTGCGGCCTAGCCTAATTCCATTTTGAAAGTTGAACTGACCCATTTCTTTTCGCCATTCCCTGATAACTTTTTCTAAACCACAGTTGAACAAGATCGGAGAGAGACTTTCTCCTTGTCTCAAACCTTTTTTGATTTCAAGGGGCTCAGACAGTTCGCCTAAAAATTTAATTTGTGATCGTGTGTTTGTTAGTGTTTGCTGAATAAGCCTCGTTGTCTTATCATCTATTCCAAATTCTTCCAGCACTTCTATTAATGTGTCTCTACCTACGGAGTCGTACGCCTTTTTAAAACCCACAAATGTCATGATCCGCCGGCCGAAGTGGCCGTGCGGTTAAAGGCGCTGCAGTCTGGAACCGCAAGACCGCTACGGTCGCAGGTTCGAATCCTGCCTCGGGCATGAATGTTTGTGATGTCCTTAGGTTAGTTAGGTTTAACTAGTTCTAAGTTCTAGGGGACTAATGACCTCAGCAGTTGAGTCCCATAGTGCTCAGCCATTTGAACCATTTTTGAACCATGTCATGATCCCTTTCTTATCAGCTGCTAGTGTCTTTGTTTTGATTAAGGTTTTGATGGTAAAGATCTGCTGTGCACACGATCTTCCTGTCCTAAAGCCGGCTTGATATTCACCTAGTTGTTGGTCTATGTGTTGTTCTATTCTATGTCTGAGAGCAATGGCAAGGATCCTGTATGCTGCTGGTAGAAGTGATATTCCACTGTAGTGATTGACATTGGATTTATCTCCTTTCTTGTGCAATGGGTGGATGACAGCACCTCTTCATTCTTCTGGGATCTCTCCCGTGGAGCCAGATTTTTTTTTTTAAGAGTCTTTCAAGTCGTTCTAGGTAACTGTCTCCTGCGTACTTCAAAAGTTCTGCAACAATTGAATCTTTGCCAGACACTCCGTTGTTTTTCAAGCCTCCGACGATCTGTCATATTTTCTTTTTATCTGGTGGGGTGGAATCAGGAAGTTTCCTTTGTGGTTTCTGGAAGGTTAATTTTTCTGGTGGTGGGTCACATTTGAGCAACTCTTTGAAGTATCTAGCCAAGTGTTCACAATTCTGTTTGTTGTTCATAATCAGTTTGCCCTGATCATTTTTGAAACAGATTTTGAGTCATAAGTAACCTTAAGTCTTGATTTAAATGTTTGATAGAAGCTTCTGGTGTTGTTTTTCTGGAAATTCTCTTCTAGCTCCTTTAATTGATCGTTCAAACCTTCGTTTGGCGTTCCTAAATACTTTTGCTGTCGTCCTCCTTTGGGTTTTAAATTCTTCGAAGTTCTGTTTGGTAGAATTCCACTTGTTCCAAGCTTCATAACGTTTCCGTAAGGAATCTCCACATTTATTATGCCACCATGGATGTTTCTTTTTCTTAGCGAGGAAAATTGTTTGTTTTGCTGCTTCCTGAATCTTCTGAGCCATTTTGTCCCACTCGGTGGAGTTTAACGTGTCACGTTCATGTTGATACTTCACAAATATTTCTTCAGTGATTTTCAGTTCTTCAATTCTATACTTCTGAATTCTGGTTTCACTTTGACCCTTGTCAGATAATGGTCGGAATCAAAATTAGCACCTTTCTGCACTCTGACGTTCATTGTTTGCTTCGTGCTGGTGGTCACTAAGTGATCAAACTAAAATTCTCCTAGCATGAGATTGGGTGATCGCCATGTATTCATCTGCTCTGGAGCCCTCTTAAACTGGGTGGAAATAATTTTCATTCCAAATGATTCACAGACGTCACTCAATCTTTCATCATTTCTGTTTGTCCTTCTGTGAGCTACATATTTGCCCACAATATTCCGGAATTTTCTCTCTTTTCCAGTCTGGGCACTGAAGTCCCCCGTAAGAATCTTGACATGCTTGTCTGGGATTCTGAATAATTCTTCTTCGACTTGTGACCAAAATTCTTCTACCTTCTCTGGGTTCTTTCTGTTGTCTTCATTGAAGGGCGCAAGGGCATTGAATAAGATGTATAATTTGTTTACACTTGCAAGTGTTACTATAGACAGTCTAGGAGATGGAGATCTGAAGTCTACTATGGATTCAGTTATATAATTATGAATGAAGAAGGCCGTTCCAAGGATTAACACTGCATTCTTCGTTTTCTCTCTTTTCTTAACCTTGATATCTGACACTTCATGTGCTGTTAGTCTTGTTTCTTGGACTGCCAGAAGTTTGATTTTGTATTCATCAAGTTCTTTGATCAGTTCCTTTTGTTTTCCATTTCTCAATAGGGTGTTCACGTTAAGCGTTCCAAAGAAATGTTTCTCCTTCGTTCTGAGTTTGCGGGGTGATGGATCCTTCGACTGATCCAAACATGATGGTGTAGGGCCGGCCCCCAGAGTCCATTGCCCTACTTGAACCAAAATTTTGTCCCCTGACTGAACCGGCTGGGATACTAGTTTCCGTACATTATGCCATCATGGTAGTTGCGTGGGTTTAGATCTATTTTTATTATTATTATTTATATAGGTCCATGCGTTAATGAATGAGGTGCAAGCACAATGTTCATGGGGGGTCTGACAACTTGGCAAACTAGTTAAAACCACGTCGTAGGAAAAACTGCCGTACAACAGTTATTTATAAAATTTGCAACGAAATAAACACTTTAGGAGGTGTTTCACAGTGCTTTAGAGTCAAAATTACGGGTATGATAAACATCGTTAAGCGAATACCTTAGGATAAAGAACTAATGGTCAGAATCAATATGCAGTTTTTATTGATATAAATGACTTATGCTATTTAGTAACTCTTCAAAATGACGGCCGCCAAGTTACGTTGTAACTACTGCGCCAGTAGTACCTGCTTAGTGTCTTGTTCGAAGCGTGCATTTCATGGGAAACACATTGCAACAACACGCCTCAAATTCAACCGACACATCCCATCTTTGTCGTTGAGAATATTAAGAAACTTGAGAATAATAAGAGACGTGAGGAATCCGCAATAGTAGCTTTTGCACCACGTTCTCAAATTCACTTTTTTTGACAAGGCAAGATACGTACAAATTTTTTTCTTTATTCATGTAAAGAAAAGCCATACTCCATTTAATGTAAACTGTGTAAAAAGTGCTTTTGGTTCAGTATACTGACGTTTAACGCTAACTAGTGTTACTACCATATTTCAAATATCCATTATCACTTTGATTAAATGTCATCTCAAAATTACCATTTACTTTGTGTGAAATTAGCAATAGTGAATGTGGTTTAAAGTTTGAAGGTTGATATAAATAACTTTACGCTCTTTAGTAACTCTTCAAACTTTGAGAGTCGCTTTGTCACAATAACTGCTTAAATCCCATATGTCTGAATTAAATTACTGAAAGTTTCAAGATTAAATTAACTTCCGTCTTATGACAATTAACTCTTTCCAAAGTTCATAATGTAATGGTTAAACTGGAAGTAAGATCATGGTAGTTACATTCTGATATAAAAAGCTATAATTACATATCGGAATTATAAAGTCATTATTTGTTCTAAGTTGAATGAACACTACTATCAAAAGTCATGATATGTATTCGCAGTTGCGAATGCGAACAACCAACAGATGTTCAAGGGAATGACGGCAATAAAAATCTCTGCCAGACTGGGACTCGACCCCGGATTTCCCGCTTCGCGCTAGATGTTGCCTTACTCGTTTGTCTGTCCGTGCATGACTCACGGCCACACCCAAACTTCCGTATGTCGTCGTTCCTGCATCACAACCTGTACTCGTACATGCATTATGTAAAATGGCTCTGAGCACTGTGGGACTTAACATCTGAGGTCATCAGTCCCCTAGAACTTAGAACTACTGAAACCTGACTAACCTTGGGACATCACACACATCCATGCCCGAGGCAGTCACACGATGTCGGACTGAAGCGCCTAGAACCGCTCGGTCCCCTCGGCCGGCTGCATTATGTAATTCCCGTATAGGGAATGAATGTCAGAACGGACACTTCATCGTTCTTCATAACAACACAGGCATTACAATATCGTACTTTCAATATTCGTCCCTTCAAGACGCGGCGACCGGTATTAGAAAGTAGAATTATTAGTTTTCAGGAGGAAAACTCTCAAGGTGAGTTAACATTGGTTGCTGGTAGAGTTGTATATGTTGTCGCTATGTTTTAGTGGGAAACAATTTTCAGAGTGATAACTGCAGGTAATACTGAACTTTATACTTTCTTTGTGGATACAAGGACCCGTTAGTTTGCAACTATGCGCACTGGTAGCAGTACGATAGCTTAATCAACATTGAGACTCAGGTCCTAACGCGGTTGCCATTAGTAAGAGAGTTCAGTTTACTCTAAAATAGTGTTCAAAGTGTTTATATATATATTTTTTTTGATTCTCGAGTTACTCCCAGCGTATTTGATAACCAAAATATCCACGGGTGTACTGCCGGTCTACAGTGTCCAACGGGCACAATATTTCGGCGATCATACTTGTAGTCGAATTAAATCGGGTGAGGCTGAGGGAATTAGATTAGGAAATTAGACACTTAAAGTAGTAAAGGAATTTTGCTATTTGGGGAGCAAAATAACTGATGATGGTTGAAGTAGAGAGGATGTAAAATGTAGACTAGCAATGGCAAGGAAAGCGTTTCTGAAGAAGATACATTTGTTAACATCGAGTATAGATTTAAGTGTCAGGAAGTCGTTTCTGAAAGTATTTGTATGGAGTGTAGCCATGTATGGAAGTGAAACATGGACGATAAATAGTTTGGACAAGAAGAGAATAGAAGTTTTTGAAATGTAGTGCTATAGAAGAATGCTGAAGATTAGATGGGTAGATCACATAACTAATGAGGAAGTATTGAATAGGACTGGGGAGAAGAGATGTTTCTGGCACAACTTGACCAGAAGAAGTGATCGGTTGGTAGGACATGTTCAGAGGCATCAAGAGATCACCAATTTAGTATTTGAGGGCAGCGTGGAGGGTAAAAATCGTAGTGGGAGACCAAGAGATCAATACACTAAGCAGATTCAGAAGGATGTAGGTTCCAGTAGGTACTGGGAGATGAAGAAGCTTGCACAGGATAGAGTAGCATGGAGAGCTGCATCAAACCAGTCTCAGGACTGAAGACAACAACAATAACAACAACATGTCGCCACCATCAGGTGAACTGACGGACTGAGCTCCTGTGAACGTGCCGGTACGGAGATCCGTACGCTATGGCTGCGCAGGGGGTACTGGCTTCGGTCGCGACGGCAGCCGATTTAAATACTCTCCGCCCGCGGCGCACTCCCTCCGCCGTTCGCGCCCCGTGCCACGGTCGCGCGGTGGAACAGATTGCGACGGCGTCTGAGATGGCGTCGGTGTGATGGCTCTGTCCGCCGTGGTCGTTACAACTATACGTCTGCTCGATTTAATCTTGATTAACCCAATCACTGGTTCCTAAGCCTTGCTAAGATTATAGCCACAGTCACGGTTTATGAGGTCGTCATTGGTGCGAATTTCGATGGCCTCTCTAACAACGCTGTCCCAGTATCTCGACGTCTGTACCAGAATCCTCGTGCGTTCATACTCCGTAGCGTGATTTTCCGACAAACAATGTTCAGCGACCGCCGACTTGTTCGGATACATCAGTCGAGTGTGCCTCTGGTGTTCGCGGCATCGATCCCCGACGGTACGCATCGTCTGACCAATATACGACTTGCCACATTGACACGGAATCTGGTACACGCCGGCCTTCCTCAGACTGTGGTCATCTTTGGCGCTCCCCACCAGTGCACGAGTTTTATTCGGAGGACAAAACACAGTTCCGACCCGGTGTTTCTCCAAAATGCGGGCACGCAGACAGCTGCCACCACCGTTCACAGAGGAATGGGGTACTTATAACGCTAGTACATAGGGCGCGCACTATCTCTGACGCAGAGAGTCTACCCCAGGAATTGGAACATCTGAGAACTGTATTTCGAAAAAATGGGTACTCAGAGTGGCAGATTCGACGTGCTCTCCGCCCAACCACTACAGCACAACCGTGGAAATGGATGAAATCACGAGGGAGGAGGTAGGCACTGCGTTTATTCCATATACAGGCGCACTCTCGGGGAAAATCGCCCGCATTTTGAAGAAATGCCGATTCAAGGGAGAACCTTCTCATTCCTTACCTTATCTGGCTGCCTAATGTTCATCATTCTTCTGTAGTACCATATATGAAATTCTTCGATTCTCTTCTGTTCCGGTTTTCTTACATTCCGTATTTCACTACCATGCAATGCTGTGCTCCAAACTTACAGTCTCAGAATTTTCTGCCTCAAAATAAGATCTATGTTTGATACTAGTAGACTTGTCTTGGCCAGGAATGTCCTCTTAGCCGATGCTATTCGGCTTTTTATGTCCTCTTGGCTCCATCTGCCAAGAGTTATTTTGATGCCTAGGTAGTAGAATTCCTTAACTGCATCTACTTCGTGATCACCAATCCTGATGTTAAGTTCTCAGTGTTCACATTTTTGCTACTTCTGTTTACTTTCGTCTTTCTTCGATTTACTCTCAACCCACTTCCTTTACTCAACAGATACTTCATTCCATTTAACAGATCTTGCAACTCTTGTTCACTTTCATTGAGGATAGCAATGTCATCAGTGAATCTTTTCATTGATATCCTTTAACCATGAATTTTAATTTCACTCTTGAACCGTTACTTTATTTCCGTCGTTGCTTCTTCGAAGTATAGACTGAACAGCAAGGGTGAAAGACTACATCCCTGTGTTACACACTTCTTAAACACAGGGTTCGTTCTTGGTCGTCTAATCTTATTGTTTCCTCTTGGTTCTTGCACACATTGTATGTTACCTATCTTTTCCTATAGCTTACCCCTATTTTTCTCATAATTTTATACATACTGCACAATTTTACATTGTAGAACGCTTTTTTCAGATTGAAAATGCTATGAATGGGTCTTGACTTTTCTTCAGTCTTTCTTGCATTACCAACGGCAACATCTGAACTGCCTCTTTGGTGCTTTTACCTTTCCTAAAGCCAAATTTATTGGCCTCTAATACATGCTCAATTATCTTTTCCATGTTTCTGCATAATATTGCTGTCAGCAATTTGGTTGTGCGATAATTCTTGCAGTTGTCGGCTCTTGCAGTCTTCGGAATTGTGTGAATGATGTTTTTCCGGAAGTCTAATGGTATATCGCCAGACACATACATTCTACACAGCAACGTGAATAATCATTTTGTAGCCATTTCCCAAAATTATTTTACAAATTCTGCCTTATTTGATCTTAAGTCGTTCAAAGTTTTTGTAAATTCTGATAATAATACTGAACCCCCTATCTCTTCTACATCGACTCCTGTTTCTTCTACTATGACATCTTCCCCATCATAGAGGCCTTCATTATAGTCAATCCGCGTATCCGATCTGTCCCGTGGTTTTAACAGTGGAATTCCAGTTACAACGGAGTTTCTTTTCACCTTGTTACACACATAAAAAAAAAGTTTTGTATCACCTCTATTCCGAGAGTTCCGGAACCTGTGCAAATAATTGGAATAGAGATCAACATAAACGTAATTTCCGCCCTTTTTGTTGTTCATGAAAACCACACATTGCATGTTGTACCACCATACAGCGAGGCCTTCAGAGGTGGTGTTCCAGATAACCAGTGGCACGTCATCTTGCATTGATGCATGCCTGTATTCGTCTTGGCATACTATCCAAGGCACTGCTGGTTCAGATTGTTCCACTCCTCAACGGCGATTAGGCACAGATCCCTCAGAGTGGTTGGTGGGTCCATGAACAGCCCTTTACAGTCTATCCCAGGTATGTTTGATAAAGTTCATATCTGGAGAACATGCTGGCCACTCAGGTCGAGCGGTGTCGTTATCATGAAAGAAGTCATTCACAAGCTGTGCACGATGGGGGCGCGAATTGTCGTCCATGAAGACGAATGCCTCACCAATATGTTGCCGATATGGTTACACTACCGGTCGGAGTATGGGATTCACGCACCGTACTGCCTTACGGCGCCTCCCGTGACCACCAGCGGCGTACGTCGGCCCCACATAACGCCACCCCAAAACACGAGGCAACCTCCATCTTGCTGCACTCACAGAACAATGTGTCTAAGGCGTTCAGCCTGACCGGATTACCTCCAAACACGTCTCCGACGACTGTCTGGCAGAAGATATCGGTGAAGATAACGTGATGCCAATCATGAGCGGTCCATTCGGCATGTTATTGGGCCCATCTGTACAGCACTGCATGGTGTCGTGGTTGCAAAGAGGGACCTCGCCATGGACGTCGGAAGTGAAGTTGCGCATCATGCAGCCTGTTGCGCACAGTTTGAGTCGTAACACGAAGTGCTGTTGCTGCACGAAGAGCGTTATTCAACAGGGTGGCGTTGCTGTCAGGATTCCTCCGAGCCATAATCCGTAGGTAGCGGTCATCCACTGCAGTGGTAGGCCTTGGGAGCCCTGAGCGAAGCATGTCATCGACAGTTCCTGTCTCTAAGTATCTCCTCCATGTCCGAACAACGTCGCTTTGGATAATTCCCTATTTGAGATCCCTTCCTGGCACAAAGTAAAAATGCGGACGCCATCTAACCGCGGTATTGGCCGTCTAGGTACGGTTGAACTACAGACAAAACGAGCTGTGTACCTCCTTACTGGTGGAATGACTAACTGGCCGGCTGTAGGACCCCTCTGTCTAACAGGCGCTGCTCATGCATGGTTGTTTACATCTTTGGGCGGGTTTAGTGACATCTCTGAACAGTCAAAGGGACTGTGTCTGTGATACAACATCCACAGTCAACGTCTATCTTCAAGAGTTCTGGGAACCGGGGTGATGCAAAACTTTTCTTTGACGTGTGTGTATGCTGAATCAGTCATTCCGACAATCATTTGTTTTTCGATTTCTTGATATTTCCCTGCAGTATGGAAAGTTTGTCCTAGTTCCAATTTTTGCCATTAGAATGGCCTGAGAACTGTGCACCGAAAACGCCCGCATCTGAATAAAAACACAGCTAAAAGTGTTACCATTAATTCTAATATAGGTTCTAGCAAGGTCACGCTGCCTAACGTTCTCGATCAGATGGTCATGACAAGAGGCGCTAAGAGAACACTATGACTAGAATAGAAAATAAAGTGTATGGTCGATGTACGTGCACATTACATTTATGTGTGCAAGTTCCTGAAAACAGTGGTAAACTGCACCGTGGGCACATTGCAGACCGTTGTTCCTTGTTTACCAAATAGCGTGGCCAGCGTCGTTACGGTACACAGTTGTTTGTTATGAAACATGAGTAGCTGACCAATATGTGTCTCATACGCTTTGCTCAGTCACGACTACGTACTGCATGAAGAGTTAATTTCCAGTCTTTGATCCTGATTTGCGAATTTTCAGATTAGTAGCCTCCAAGGTTAGTACAGTTTTGGCCATAACAACTTAGGCAACTGTACTATAATAGTTTCATTTTCTCACGGAATACAATACTCTTTAATCATTCTTAAGAATGAGCGACAACTACATCCACATTCTCGTCACACACTATTTAACAATCGTGTTACTTCGAAAATATTTAAAAATTAGAAGACGTCAATGTGGTGTCAAAGAATTAAAGACGCGGGGGAAAACTATCCCTGTGAAACACAATTTTGTCTTTCCTCGTTATCTTCCCTGCAACTCACCCTTTGATGACAAACACATTAACGACGTCCTGTTCTTTCATATCCCTGTATTTCTGTCTGAAACGTAGTTTTCACTCGCCAGCATCAGTGAAGAATACTCCAAAAAGTTTGACAACTGAAATCTACTTGTATATGTCGTGTTTCCTGAATTTCATAATTCATATATTTTTGCGTTTGTACAGAAAAAAGACTGCAGCTGAAGATCGAAGGGTATGAAAGCGAGGTAGCAGAAAGGACTGAGATATGGTTGTAGTCTATACGTCGTATTATTCACTCCTTAGTGTACATAAAAGCAGTATAAGGAGAAATTTGAAAGAGGAAGTGCAGTTCAGGGATGTCGATTATTCTGACGCATATGTACTCAGAAGAGCAAATGAACAAAATGCATAATGTCTTTAAACCTCGTTAATAGATGGCCATCAGTAAAACTAATGGATTGTGGAGTGCAGTCGAATTACTTCAGGTACTACTCATTAGATTAGGAAATGAGACCTGTAGTAGACTGTTCTGCTGTTTGGGCAGAAAAATGATTGACTACAGCATCAGTAATTAACCTGTTCAATCTTAAGTATAAACAGCAGGCATATCTATACCGCGGACATTATACAGCTGTTGGGATGTAACATTTGTAACTAAACGCTTAGTATACAGTACATCACAAAAGTATTCGTCGACCCTCATTGTTCCTGAAATGTGAAGTTCTCTTAGAACATTTGAGGCCCACGAGAACTAATTACCGGTTCATTCTGTAGTGTGAATATTGTCTGACAATGTACCACAAGCAGGCCGCTGTATAATATAGTTAACTCCGTGCAATACATATTTGCATTATAAAACACTTCCTTAGTCGGGAACATGGCGTATAGGCGGCAGTGGAGCTAGCTGTAGACCGATCGGACTCATTCTGTGCTGCTTTTCCGTGTTGTTAACACGCATGGTGCACATTACGATGGGGTGGAAAGGAAACAATACGTCATTTCAAAAGAGACAACTTGTTATTTTCCATGACGCTAAATGACGTTTCGAAAGACAGATTGCCGCATTGTTACAAACGAGTAAGAGTACTGTAGGTGACATTATACGAAGATTGACCGCCACAGTCGCAGGTTCGAATCCTGCCTCGGGCATGGATGTGTGTGATGTCCTTAGGTTAGTTAGGTTTAATTAGTTCGAAGTTCTAGGGGACTTGTGACCTCAGATGTTAAGTGCCATAGTGCTCAGAGCCATTTGAACCATTTTTTATACGAAGATTCAACAGAGAAGATAGGATTGAAGATAAACCAAAAACAGGGCGACCAAAAAAGCTGAGTAGAAGAGAGGAAACCGGAGTAATAAGAAAAATTAAAACAAATCCGAGGTTGTTAACAACGAAAATTGCTTCCGTAGTGCAGCTGGAATATGGGAAGGACGTGCACCCTGAAACAGTCCGACGAATTATCAGACGAGAGGGGTATACGGTTGAGTAAGCAGGAAGAAGCCTATGATAAATGAGAGGAATAGAAAGGAACGACTGGACTTCGAGAAGGAGCACTTAAATAAAAGTGTCAGTTGGTGGGACGAAATAATTTTTGTCGGTGAATGTCAAGTTCTCTTCAAACGGAAGACCTATGACTTGGGGAAAACCACGTGAAGAATTTCGATCGAAGCATCTGTATCTCATAGTTAAACACGGTGGCTGAGCTGTCATGATTTGGGTTCCGTGCCGGCATCTGGGGTAGGCGAATTAGCATTCATTGAAGGTATAGAGGACAAGCATAAGTATCTGAACTCCCTACAAGAGAACTTATCGCAAAGTGCTACAAGTTTCGGGCCTTCGAGGACGTTCAAATTTTATCAAGACAATGATCCGAAGCATAAAGCGAATATTGTGAGACTATGGACGCTATATAATTGCCCTAAGGTTTTGGATACCCCTCCTCAGAGTCCAGGCTTGAACCCAATAGAAAATCTTTGGGATGAATTGAAGCGAAAAGTACGACAAAAGTCGCTGACCTCAAAACAAGCTTTAAAGGAACGAATACTGGAAGAATGGCTACAAATAAGTCATGATTACACGCAAAAGCTCGTTCACATCATGCCTAAACGCTTGCAACAAGTGATTAAGCAAAAAGGACTGCGTAAAAGGTATTAAAATGTACAAGCTTATGATTTTTATACTTGCCGCCTGAAAACCTTTGTGGTTGTGATAGTGGACATATTTCTTTATGTACTATTGTTTATGTTGTTTGAGTTAAGTTTTCAAATAAGACAATGCTGCTCTGTTGTTTATTACATAGTCCTATACCATTTGTGCCGACACTACTCCTGTAATATGTGATGACTGTATACAATGAAGTAAAAATAAAACATAACACTAGTGGCCGAATACTTTTGTTAGTCACTGTATAAGCAACATAACAGGCAAAATTAAAGACACGTAACATAGGATCTGAAGGTTAATTAATAACCCCAAGGATTAACATACTTTACAGTCAAACACCACTGCGCTTTCCACATTATAGTTATAGCGTTTTGTAAATAGTGCGTAGAAATATTAATCCGTAAATTAAACCGTAGCGAACTGGGACTGCAAGACTCGAAGTAGTTCCGAGGCTTTTAGATCATGCTGGTTCAGACAGCATTTCTCTCTCTCTCTTTTCTTATCTCTTTCCTATCATAGCATCTTCTTAAAATATGAATATTTTTGTGTTTTTTTCTTTCAATTTCTAATGTATTTTTAATTTATTATTACTTCTATTGTACGAGGGTAGGGTTGCGCAGAACGTAATGCACCGCATTTTTTTTTTCTCAGCCGACAACAATGCAACGAATGGGCAACGTTAAGTGTGTATTATTTGAAGTCTCCTGAGTGAGCGCGTCAAGTTTCCGTCACTTCCGACAGATACCGTAACTGCAGGACAGTTTCAAAATGGCGTCTGTAGGTAGTGTACCTTACGAGCAACTTGCCATTTTGAATTTCTCACTGCAGAGAAAGAAACAGCGGGAAATATTGACAAACGTTTGTGCAAAGTCTATGGAGTATATGCTGTCGACAGAAGTACATTTAGTCGCTGGGCACGTGGAGTGAGGTCATCAGAAGGCGGTTCGGCGGAGTTCCACGATCTGAAGCACTCCGGGAGACCATCTGCGGCTGTCACACCTGACATTTTGTAGCAAGCTGATGTCATTCGCGAGGACAGCATTACGACTCGGCAGTTGGCACTGCATCTGTAAATTAGCAAAGAAAGTGTGAATGCAATTATCCGCACTGTTGAATATTCAAAAGTATGTGCAAGATGGGTCCCGCTTTGTCTAACGGTGGATCACAAACAACACAGAAAAAACATTTGTCTTGGTTTGTTGCAGCGTTTTGAACCTGAGGGGGAGACTCTCTTGTCCCGGATTGTGACAGGTGATAAAACCTAGGATTACCAATTTGAGCCCGAAACAAAACGACAGTCGATGGAATGGCGTCATTCCCACTCCCCACACAAGAAAAAATTCGAAGCAACTACTTCCGCCCGTAAAGTCATGAATACAGTGTTCTGGGACTGTGAAGATTTGATTCTCATTGATTTGATATCAAGAGGCGGTATCATTAATTCAGAAGAATATGTCAACACATTAACAAAACTCAAGACGCGCTTCCGGCTACTTCGGCGCCACAGCAACCCAGGTAATCGCAAAACAGGGTTGGACAGTGTTACCCCATCCACTCTGCAGCCCTGACCTCTCCCCCTCAAACTTGCACTTGTTTAGGCCATTAAAGGATGCCGTTCGTGGAAGATATTTTGCCACCACGACAAGGATTGGAACCGACAAGGCACACACCCCCTCGTTTCACGCTGGAGGAAGGCCATAGAACGGGATGGAGATTACGTGGAAAAATAGCGGGCGTAGATAAAACACCATTCTTTCGTGTGTGTAATTCTCATTATGTTCAATAAAGAATTGCTGAAAAAAATAAAACGGTGCATTACTTTCTGTGCAACCCTCGAAATTGCTGAAAATAATAATTGCTGTTAGTAATACGGAATATGTTTTGTAATTTACATGAAAAGCTGCAAAATGTACGCCAGTTACAAAATGTAATGAAACAGGTGTGTAAATGAGCAATAAATCAAATCAGTAATGAGGTTATAATGTGAACACTGACTATAGTGAGATGACTTTTTTTTTCGAAAATTCAACTTTTCTAAAAGCATTTGTATGAAACGTAGCGTTGTATAGGAATGGAAAGCTAATGAATAAGAGCATAGACGATAGAACAGAAGATTTAACATGTGGTGCAACAGAAGATTGCTGAAGATTAGATGAGTAATCGTTTAACTAAAGAAGTTATTCTCATTGTAATCGGGGACAAGTGACATTTTATGCTACCTTAACTAACAGAAGAGATAAGCTGATAGGATGAATACCGAGGCATCAAGAAACACTCTGAACTTCGTCAGCCAAACGTTGGGCTGATACTTTCCATGTTTCTCTTCTATTGCGCAGATTTATAGAGGCCCGTATGATGGTGTCATCGGTGATGGTAATAACTGTGAAGATCACGCCAGTACTACCAATCTCACTTTCCTAGATAACTGTTCAGTTGCATGTTCTTGATTTAACACGTTGGGTGTCCACTCCATGCCAGGCGTGGTAGCTCGGGGAAAGGCAGACCGCCGACGCTGCGCCTAGCGTGTTCTGACTACCGGCGCCTTCTAGTCTACAGGATGTTTTGTTTGCTGTGCGGGTCGGATTTGCCTCACTTCTTGGCGGGGCACTCTGCCGGGAACGTCGGTTGCGATTTAGATGTTGGTTTATCTTTATAACATTCTGTGGTCAAAATTGTGCAGGTAAGTGCATTTGTTTTCAATTTATGGTTCAAATGGCTCTGAGCACTATGGGACTCAACATCTTACGTCATAAGTCCCCTAGAACTTAGAACTACTTAAACCTAACTAACCTAAGGACATCACACACACCCATGCCCGAGGCAGGATTCGAACCTGCGACCGTAGCAGTCCCGCGGTTCCGGATTGCAGCCCCAGAACCGCACGGCCACCGCGGCCGGCTTTCAATTTATCTATCTATAAAATATACATGTATACATGGAAGCCCAATTCCCCAAACAATCTGAAGATAAACCGAAAACCTCCAAAATATTGCCATAATTTCAAGAACGTCCTCATGTCACTGTATTCTCGCATAGCCTCTCACATTGATATAACTCCAAAATTTTCTCAAAATCAGTATCCTTACACTCTCGGATAAATCAGAAAGTTATAAGCATCAAAATACGTTGCCTCAATCATTGTAGAGATGGACAATAAAAATTCACCGTACCACCAAGGAACTAACTAACTGCAGTTGTTCAGCATTACGTCATACCAGTATAATTTAGTATGTGGTATTGACTGTTATATAATAAGTCGGTTATTGATGGTTAAATTTTGTAAGCTTTTACAGTAATGCTGGATAATATCAGTGTAACACCATTTGGAAATATAGTACAACAACCATGTCCGACTGGCCAAAACTTCCGTAATTTCATCTGAACAAGTTTAGAGGCCGAATTACATTTGTATGGCTCTGAGCACTATGGGACTTAACTTCTAAGGTCATCATCTCCTAGAAGTTAGAACTACTTAAACCTAACTAACCTAAGGACGTCACACACATCCATGCCCGAGGCAGGGTTCGAACCTGCGACCGTAGCGGTCGCGCGGTTCCAGACTGTAGCGCCTAGAACCGCACGGCCACCCCAGCCGACTACAATTGTATGAAAAACATAAAATTAGCAGAGTTATACAAATAACCTGCTATATATGGTCTAAGCAGGCTGATAGAACTTATTTAAATGAACTAGGATGGTGGAATCAATTACCGATAACACAAGCCACGCCAGCAGGAAACAAACTTCATAGAAGCATATTCCTTAGCTCACATTCACAGTAAAATAGAACGACTCCAGTGGCTCGTACTAGTGTGGTAAATAAAACCTCATGGACCTACGTAGATTATCAAATTAATTGGAACCATAATTATCTGAAGGTCAGAATCACAAAACCAGCGTTCACCCTAAATTGCCTTAAGTACACCCAAATGGCAATGTTTGGTAAGCAAGGTTTTTCCAGTATGATATGACTGCGCACCTTTGAGTATACTGCAGCATTAAATGGGTAACTGTAAGCCTTAATAGTTAGAAACACATCCAGCATCCACATTAGAGGACAATTTGGGTAAGCGTCACCCGGAATTTATGATAACGGTTAGTACAAAACACAATTTTTTACTACAGGCCACAACAGTCTGTGCTCTACTTGAAGCTGAAATTCAAATTAGCTACAGTATAATTATTCTCCTCAGCTGATCAACACAACAAGCTGTACTGCACCTGAGCTCCAAGCAGACTTATACTACGATGTTACCCCAGAGGTAAGCAGAAAGGTGGGACTAACTCAGATTTTTCTGCCTTTAACTTCGAACATCAAAATGCCTCAGCTATTCTTAATTCTACATGAGAACAAGAACGACGAGCCAGCCAAGTATGACCGCCAGGAACTAAGGCCAACTACACGTGTCACCGCAGAACGATACACAAAACTTCAACCACGACCTTTAACTTCCCAACGGCTGTCTCTCTCTCTCCCTCTGCCAATTCTTCCTGGTTCCGCTCCTCCAGGCCACTCGTAAGCCCTCGCTGCTGGCGCACGCGTACACTGCACCAAATATCTTCTGAACTGCTGTTATATCGATACCGAGGAAACCATCATTGTACCCGCACGGCACAGCACCATCGGGGGTGTGTACATGATTAAAGTTGCAATTCTCTGTGACGGGTGGAGTGGCCACAATAGTCATTAGTGTTGCACGTGTTTACTTTTGTTACCAGAGCTGGAAGGTTTTGTATATATGACGTGAACAGCATCAGAAGTTGATTGATCAGTGTGAAGGATACGTAAATGCCAAGAACTCGTGCGAGGGAGCTGTATCACCTTATTGTGGTCTCCATTTTGTCCACTGGTCGAATCGTGCAATATCCAGATTTGTGGCGCCTTCCGATGTGACAGTGGTCCAATGTTGGACTACGTGGGAACGCCAGGGTAGACGACCATTTCTGACCACTACAAGGGAGGATCGCTGCATTGTGCACCGAACACATTGTAACCCATATACATTGGCGCCTGCCATCCCAGGACTAGTAATGAAAAATTCTCACACTATTGGTCGGAGGCTAGCAGCTACCTGGCTCGGGAATTACCGTAGCATGCGTGGGCTGCAGTTAACAACAGTACACAAACGGCTGCGTTCGGGGTGGTGCCCTAAGCGGGAAGCGTCAACTGCTGATGAATACCGTCGGATTATTTTCAGCCATTAATCACGGTTACACATCCGAGATGACCACCATAGGCGAGTATCGCGGCGACCTGGGGAGAATTCACTTTCTTCCTATGTTCGGTGAGCCACAGTGGTGTTATACTTGGCGTCATAGTGTGGGGAGCCAAGGGCTATAATTTCAGGTCACAGTTGTTACTGTTTGAGGGACCTCTGACCTTCACAATCGTACGTCTTGGACATCGAGCGTCCTTACATTTATCTCCCATGTGGCTGTATAGTGGTGCAATTTTCCATCAGGACTAAGCTCGCCCATCCACGGCACGAATCTCTATGAACAGTCTACGTGATGTTGAGACAACTACATTCCTAGATTTTCCCTTGATATAACGTGTGTGAGACTCTCTCCGACTCCAGCTCAGTGCCAAAGCTATGTCAAGGACCAGTTACAACGATTGTGGACCAGCTTCCCACGGCAGAGAATACAACATCTGTATGACACAAACCGAACCACTGCATACATACAGGCCAGAGATTGTGCAACGGCACAGTGAGAAATCGGGCGCACACTTCCAAAATCTTTGTTAAGTTTGTCGCTTTTTAGTAATCACTGAGATAACTTTGCAAAAAGAGACATGATGTCTGATGGGATAACCGCAATCACTAGTTTTTCCAATGTTACTTATAATCCGTCTTGATTGCAAAAAATGCTTATTCAAACGACCGGTTTCGGTTCCTCTAGAACCATCTTCAGATCTGCAATTTCGGTTACAGGAGTAACCTGTACATAGACAGCAACGTTCACATGCTGCGTCACATGCTGTGAAGGTTGCTGTCTATGTACAGGTTACTCCTGTAACCGAAATTGCAGATCTGAAGATGGTTCTAGAGGAACCGAAACCGGTCATTTGAATAAACATTTTTTGTAATCAAGACGGATTATAAATAGCACTGAGATAACACCTCACAGCTTCCCACACCTTCATATCGTTTCCTCTTCCCTTTCTGTGTACTTCATTCCCTTTTTTCAGGCAGCGTATTACTTTACGTGCGCTACTTTTCGATCACACTGAACAATATGGCTACGCACGTGACAGGGATCTGTAGTTACGCCCGTTAAGTTATACGCTCCAAGCTGGATTTCTCCGTCCAATTAATAAAGAGTACTCTGTGCAACATGTACTAATACAAAAATAACAAAAATTAAATGATATCGACTGCGTCTTCGTCCCAGCCCCTGAACGTTTTACTTTGGACTCATATGCTCTGTCCGAGAAATCTGTCGGATGAAGTATTTTGATGTAAGATTCTGATACAAGCACGACGGGTTGCTGTCGCAACAACACATATCTGAAGATGATCCATAGAGGCCGAAACTAGTCACATTGCTAAAAAAAAACGGCGGCTGAAAAGTAAACGATAAGTTAAAAATGTTATGAAGATCAGTTTGATCGTGCTAACGGCAAATTTATAAAAACTCAAAGCAGTTTATCTCTTGATAAGGACTACTGGAATCGTTTCGTAGTGGCAGACCCAGCTAAATCTGCACACGCGAAAGGCCCTGCTCGCGCTTTGTTTTCTCACGAAGTTTGTCCCGCTGCCTTCACAATGGCCGTGGCAGGTCTGCAAACCTCAAAGCGGACCGGCGATATACGGGAGTATTGGAATAGCGGCGGCCTCTTTGATCTGGCGACACTCCTTGCCACGCGTGGCTGCATACCTGTCCAGCCGCTTCGCGGCCTCCGCTTACCTCGCATGTTGCCCGTGCCGATGCAAGAGCGCCTGATAATCCCGCCGTTCGTGAACAGCGCGCGGACCGACTCACCGCCACGAGCAACGTCAGCAGCAGGCGCATCCCGGAGACCGGCCTCAAGTTGAAACTACAGTACAACTACTGTGTGGGCTTGCGTATTCGTCTCTGTTGTGGAGTACTGGTGCAAGCGACAGAGCTGTCTTATTACTTGTGATATGCGCCGACCTGTTTGGAGAAGTATGAGGGCTCTTCGGAAAGTAAGTTCCGATATTTTATTAAAAAGATGTCTATTACGTTTACAGGCTGTTTTTTTTTATACACAAAGCAACAACTCTCGGCTATTTTGAAACATAACTAGCTTTTCACCTGCGGCTTCGTCACATACGCGTGTATCACATATGCTGCACACATCTCCTTCGCCATTTTCCCTCTTTCTGTCCATCTCCTCCCCACTGCTCTCATCGTCCATCCCCTACAACCTCCTGTTTAAGTCCATTTACTCCTCACCCTCTTTTCTCTCTTCCTCGCTCTCCGATTCATCCTCCCCTCTGTCCATCACTTCCTCACATGTCCATCTCCTCATTCCCACTTTCTCTGCCAGTCTTCCCCTTCCTTGTCTCTCTGTCCATCTCCCCCTCTCTTTGCCTACCACATCCTCCCCTCTCTCTCGTCCATCTTCTGTATCATCCAGTTTTTAGCCCCCCCACTTGGCTAACGCATGGCTATCTTCTCCGGCCTGAGGCCCCACCATGCTGTCGCTGCGGTTCACGTTTAACAGTGGCCCACCTTTTGGTGGACTGTCCACATCTTGCCGCTCTACGACGGAATTTCAATCTCCCTGACTCTGTTCCTTCTATTTTAGTAGACGATGCCTCCACGGCTATCTTGGTTTTACATTTTCTATTTGACGCTGGTTTTTATTCTTCAGTTTAAGTTTTATTTCCTGTCTTTTGTCTCCCAGTGCTTTCTACCCTAGTCCTTTTAGGTTAGAGATATTAATGTGTTGCAGAGTGGCTGGCTCCTCCTTTATTATCCTCGTGATCAGGCAGTCCAGGTCATCTGCTCTACTATTGTCCCTGGTGTGTTCAACTTTGTGTTTTTTTTCTTTTTGTCCCTCTCGAACTCCTGTGGTGTCGTTTGTATATTTTTCATTTTATCCCATGGCCTTAGTTCAATGGAGCAAGGGACCGATGACCATGTAGTTTGGTCCCTTTAAACTTCAAACCAACCAACCAGCCCCTACCCCCAGCCCAACTGGGGGAGGGGTGCGTTGTTGTTCTTAGCACCACAGAGCTTATCTACAGCACAAAAAGCACTTGTGTATCTAGTTTAGTCGAAACGTTCCAATAGCTTAAGAGGAGATGAACATATGTACATGCATTTTTGTATACTTATAGATGGTCTCCTACATTAATGCACTTGTCATGTCGCTCCTACATTAAGGCACTTGTCGTATCGGGGAAAGAGTTTTTTTACGATTAATATCCTTGGTTTAGAACCAAGTTTTGATATTCTTCTTTAACGCGTCATCATATTCAAACCACGGTGATAAAAGCCATTCTTTCATCTTCTGAAATAGGTGAAAACTATTGATTGACAAATTAGGACTGTACGGGAGATGTTCAAATAATACCCAGTTGAAAATAATTGAGCAGCGTCCGTGGCATAACATTATTGTGCACAAAATCTATGCCAGAACTCAACATCCCACGCCTTTTGTTCTGGATGGCTCTTCCTTACTTAGGGTCTCACAGCAAACTTTCGGAGTTTATTCTTCTTTCTATAAAATCAGGAAGGAGTAACCAAGGGACATTCCTGGGCAAGAGTATTCTACTAGTATCAAACATAGGCCTTAATTTGAGGAAGAAATTTCTGAGAACGTACGTTTCGAACGCAGCATTGTATGGTAGTGGAACATGAACTGCGGTAATACCGGAACAGAAGCATTTGAGATGTGGCGCTACAGACGAATGTTGCAAATTTGGTGGACTGATAAGATAAGGCATGAGGAGCTTCTGCACAGAATCGGAGAGGAGAGGAAAGGAATACGTGGAAAATACTGACAAGGAGAACGGGTAGGATGATGGGACATCTCTTAAGACATGGGGGAATGACTTACATGGTACTAGAGGGAGCTTTTTTGAAGGCAAAAACTGTAGAAGGCAGAGAGTGGAATATATCCAGCAAATGACTGAGGACGTAGGTTGCAAGTGCTACTCTGAGATAAAGAGGAATTCTTGGCGGGCCGCATCAAACCAGTCAGAAGACTGACGACTCCAGAAAATGCTGAGGCGATAGAGACACATTGTGGTAGTTTCTTCGCATCGATTTCCATCTGAGAACGATAAATAATTCATACCTCATTAGATACATCGACCGGCTGTGCCTGCATAGTTCACTGAAGCAAATGCATAATAAGTCATCAGCAGACTAAAGTTACTCGAAAATTTCTCAGCAACAGTAACTGCTCACATTAATCGAAACAATACTCTGAATCAAAAGGCATCAGTTCAGCCCTTCTCGCGAAGTTGAAAAATGGTATCGTGACCGCGGTTTCTTTATCCGAAGCTATAAGATGATTTGGGGCGGTTACACACATTCGGACTGATCATGTTAAGCAGTGACGGACCCGGTGATTCTGATAATAACTGTGGTTGTTCTTAACTAATCAGATCAGAAAAAAGTTACAAAATTCCATTAAACGATAGGACACTTTTTGGTGAAATATTTTTTGGATTTCAGTTACCTGATAATGAGTAGTCTGACAATATTATCAGAAATCCTTCACCGAACATTGCCATAACACCAAACTGAAAGTTAGCTCACGGAATAACATCTTGAGGAAGCTCACATCCATCGCCTGGGGAGCAAGTCGTCCTGTCCTGAGAATTTCGGCTCTTGCTTTGTGTGTGTCCGTTGCAGAGTATGCTTCACCTGTGTGGGGTGCATCCACTCACACCAAACAGGTTGATATTGCAATCAATGAGACAGTCCGAATCATTTCGGGATGTATGAAGCCAACTCCAGTCGATAAAATCCACCCCACCCGATTGTTGGAATAGCTCCCCCCCCCCACCCCCACTAGCAGAAGCGCTGTTACTGCTGATGTAGAGAGGGCTAAGCAAACTTATGATCCCCACCATCCACAGCATGATCATCAGGCTGTAGTCCGTCACTGAAGTCGAGAAAAAGCTTCATCGCCAGGACTCAACCACTAGAGGGAACACCAGAGTCCAGAGCAACACAAGGTGGAACAGAAAGCTGCCATCTGATATCCCTGTAAAGGAAACGACTTGCCCTACCCTATTTGGAGTTCGATCAATCGTCTTAGGGTGGGCGGTCCTCTTTGAAAGACCAACATCCGAAAATGGGGCCTTCTTCCAGCTTATGGAGATACATCCTGCGAGCGCGGAACAAGATCCGGCCCACCTGCTAATTTGTCCTCAACTTGAACAACCCTACACAACACAGGACTTGATCGAGGAAAACAATAAGACCATCGGAGTTGCTACCTTCTGAAAATGCTAACCGGACACCGAAATGAATGAATGAAAGATCATAAGTTGCCTCAAAATGGCTATTGGGGCTGTAACGCCGGGAATGCATATCCTCCTATTTCCATCTATTGTACTATAAATTTTTTTCCCTATTTTGTTATCTGAAGATATGACATTTCTGTGCCTTTATATACTGTAATTGTTTTACTATTTGTGTATAAATATGTATTTATGCATTTATGTCGATGTAAAATGGTTTGTTTTGTAAATACCATTTGTATTTTTACGCTGGGTCTTGCCTAGGGAAAAATATGCTATCGAACGATTACATCGACAGGTCGTGTGGAGAACCAAAGTGTGTAGGATCTTGGGTAGTGTTAACTCCGTCGCGTGGAGCGCGGGCAGAGCGGATTCTGGCTGGAGTAGGGCGGTGGAGCAGGTGTGTTGTGTGGCGCTCCCGCGAGTTGCCGCGCTTTCGGGGTTTGGCAGCATGTAATTGCGCCCGACTTGCTATGATGGTTTCTGACACGGCGTTGCGGACGGGAAGCATTAGCTGGCGCACATCAAGAGCCCGTTTCGCCTGGTGACCGTGTCGAGAAGAAGGCGCGCCAACACCCAGCTTCTGCAACAGCGACGGCCGACAGTGAGTGACTGTCGCCACCTCCTCGATCGACGGCTTCCAACCTTCAATCAACCAACAAGGAAGACTGGAAGCACGTAAAGTCTTAGAACTGTATGGCAGACCTCAGCTTTTCAAATTGTTTCAAAATTACAGCAACGCAGCATGAACCTTTGTTGCTCATTGTCCCAATTGCATTACCAAGCAGGGTCCCTTCCTTTAACGGAATGAACCCGAGTGTCGTTGAAATTCAAACGCCATCATTAAAGTAATATCATTCGATTTCATTGCTTTAATTTCAAAGTTCAGTTAAGGTATTCATAGCTGGCTACAATATTTAGATTACACAAGCAGAAATTAAGAGTGCGAGTTTTGTTACCATATTTTAGCTTACCTGTGACTTCAGCTGAGCTTGGTACGTACTAAATATTACTATTGTTAATTGTTCAGAATCATTTAATTCAAGTTCAAAGTTAAATCTCTTCTTTCTAAATTGCGTAGATTGAAGTAGCTTTTGAAATAATTGTTGAGGTAGCCCAAGACTAACCTTATTTTATTGAATTTCGTAGTACTTCAGAAACAAAGTTCACTATTAATTTCAGTCACTAAATTAACATTCAATTTTCCGGTTTTATTAATTCTTTTGCTAAACTAAGTCAGAGTGTAGTGAAATTTATTACTTCTGAGAAACATTCAGTTTTCACACAACACGTGTCAACCTTCAGTTGCCCCGCTTTTAGTGCTAAATATATGTGCATTAATCTTTCATTTTCAGTTATTATCTCAAATATCTAATTAACGCCAATTAATTGTTAACGTAACTACCGCACATTTACTTTGTTTATTGACTTTACCCCTTTTCAAAATTACTTTCCACCAATTTCATTTGCATTTTTCCTTTCATTTAGATGTAACCCTTTCCTCCATCTTTACCGACAAATTAACTTCGGTGACGATTGCTTTTCCCAAATTTCCTTTAGGTGCACGCGGTCACTGAACACCACCTGTCGTATGATGTTTGGATTCCTGTTACACTGACCCAGAGCCCATCTTCAAACTGCCATCAGCCTCGTCTGGACGGTGCATGGGATAGGTCGCTTGGAGCGCCGAACGCGGTGTAGCCGTTTTCGGCCAGCCTGTGGCGTTCGAAAACGTCTAGAAATGAGTTTATGAATGTGTGTCTGGCCGAGACTCTGACCTGGGACCTTCCGCTTCGCGGTCTCTCCAGACACGACTCATTTGTTTCCTTCACAGTTTACCAGTACCTCTGCCCACTTCCATCACTTTACAGGAGCATTCCTGCGTACATTTTTGGACTATCACTCCTGGAAGAATGGAGACTGCTACATGCGAAGCGTTTGAGTCTTATTCCTGCATACGGTTTTAATCTACCAGAAAGTTTCAAAAACTATTGAAAAGTGAAGTAATACTAATTATTCATTCGGGAAACATCTGGATTTGACCCCGCGTTGCGTAATGAATCGTAGGCTTTTCTCGGAGCTGGACTGATGGCATGCATTCGGCTCCTCACATGTTTGATATCAGGCGGTCTGAGTAGGCATCCTCTACACCCAACTCTTACGCAGGAACAGCAAGAAACTTGCCTCCTTTACGTTTCCTTAGCTTTGAGCACTAAATCCGTGATGCCGTCACCTTTGTCTTTGTGGTTGCATTTGTGCCTAATGGAAGCGCTCTGAATCCCTTACCGGTTATTGATGTACCAGCATTTTACATTTGCAGTGGCTTATCTTGCGCGGACATTAATCTGTGGTCTTGCAATGTTAATTACTTAAATATGTTATCTAGACAAATGTATCTCATAAATTTCATTACTCTACATTTATTACGTTTTGGTGTTACATTGTTTTTCGGTCAGTGTATATCGAGTAGCCTGCCTTAACTGCCTCACCCTGTACACGAGGGCTATTCGTAAACTGACCTCGGATTAGCTATTTAAAAAAAGAAGAAAAAGAGGTCGTTTTTATATATAGTTTGTATTTACGTGTTGAGACGTCCACGTAGTCGACACCCCAATTCAAATATTTGTCGTACTGTGACACCAGCTTATTTATCCCTTCATCGAAGACTGATACCGCCTGGTGCTTTCAGGCAGTCGCTGACGGCGTCCTTGAGCTCATCATTGGTCGTGGAGTGCTGAGTAGCCAGCTATATCTTCAGCGAGCGAGGTGCGAGGAGGTTAGCACACTGGGCTCGCATGCGGGAGGACGACGGTTTAGACCTGCGTCCGGACATCGTGATTTAGGTTTTCCGTGTTTTCCCTAAATCGCTTCAGGCAATTGCCGGGATGGTTCCTTTGAAACTGCGCGGCCGACTTCCTTCTCCATCCTTCCCTCATCCGATGGGACCAAAGACCTCCCTGTTTGGTCTCCTGCCCCCGCCCACCAATCAACCAGCCAACCAGACACTCAGCTTCAGTTTCGGACTATAAGAAGAATGCTACAAAATCTCCCAACCAAAAACTGTGAGTTTTTCCTTCATTCGATTCGTAGTATGGCGTTACGCACTGTCGGAAGGCGAATGACTCTTTCCGTACTGATCCTGAACCGTTTGTTTTGAATTGCCCTCTGGAGTCTCGTAGGAGTCTCAAAATAAATCTGTGATGTCAGAGTATTCTGACGTGAAAGCTTTTATCAACATTTCTTTGCGTTCCCAGAAAGCTGTAACAGTTATCTTGCGGACTGACAGCGTCTGCTTGAATTTTTTGTCATACTGAGAGAATGACTGTGAGTCCACTGGCTGAGCTCTTCTTTAGTGTAGAAGTTCATCTTCTGCACCCATGTCTCTTCAGTTATACAGAGAAATTCTTCCCCCTATTCATGGTAGCGCGAAAGAAATGTCAAGCAGTTTTTCAACATCGCTTAGACATTTTGGTAGCCAGCTTGCACGAAAATTACAGCAATTTAACATGTCAATGATAATATTAAAGTTGTTCTTGAAATTGAGGCATATCTGCAGAAAGCATTGAAACTGTGAACCGACTTCTCGCATGTACAAATTGGTCAACGTGTTACACAAGTCCATCAGTCACATCTGAATGTCTTCCTCTATCATATTTGCCAAAAACATCTGCTCCGTCACCCTTCAATTTTCTACTCCACTTCCTTAAAAAACCATCAGTCACAGCTTCCTTCCCCATATGCAAGACGCAATCGCCAATGAAGTCTGGCGGAATTGACTCCTTTTGCTTGCATCTCAATTCGGTTTTGCAAAGAGTGCTCTACCACATCGGCCCCTAACATAGCTTGCATTTATAGTAAATCTCTCGCCTAGCACAAAGTTAGAAGCGACTGAAAAAAAACCAACTGCAGGAGACTCCAGTACATAAGAAGGCTAAAAGAACGGAAAATTACAGACCTACATCCCCAACATCGGTTTGTTGCAGAATCCTTGAACATACCTGTCGTATTCCGACCTTCTGTGTCTGCATAGTCAGTGTATCAATGTGTGCAAAAACTTAGCTTACCACTTAGCACGCAAGCGGATAAAACATACGAACTGTCTTCTCAAGCCCAGGGTGTTAAACAGTCATTCTAAATAAATATAAACTTGGCCCTGTAAGGCAGCTGATATCAGATGCAGACCGTAACAAAAATCATTAGAAATGCTGCTGTCCCGTAACTAGAATGCATGAATTACTAAAGGTGAATGTTTGGAGTCTATTCTAGAAAGACAACACAGCTATTCCCTTTTTTATTCTACATATAATTTATCAACTGTGCTTTCAGGGGTCAAGTGATACACAACAATCATGTTCAGTTACTTTTGACACTAAATAACAAAGTATTTAGCTCTTGGACAAAAAAAATGGTTCAAATGCCTCGGAGCACTATTGGACATAATATCTGAGGTCATCAGTCCCCTAGAACTTAGAACTACTTAAACCTAACTAACCTAAGGACATCACACACATCCATGCCCGAGGCAGGATTCGAACCTGCGACCGTAGCGGTCACGCGGTTCTAGACTGAAGCACCCAGAGCCGCACGGCCACAACGGCCGGCTAACTCTTGGACATATTGAATTGGTGATTATTAAAATCGTTATCTCTATATATGAAAAAAATTTTATCACAGGGAAGAATGATTAAAATCTTCATTGGGACATTTACATCTACGATGTCGTAGCTGGTCAATGCACTGAGTTGGTGAAGAATAAATTTACTTTTGGAACCAATGAAAAAACTCTCATGTACTCAATGTGGGGGTAATTTAGTATCCTAGCTTGTGATATCCAGTGGCCAAAGTGTACACAAGTTGGAGTGAGCAAAATCTAGACTCAACATTTAATGTGGCCTAATGCATGATGGTACTTCACCAAGCAGCATCTGCAATGGCGTTGTCTCCTTGCTGTGTCGTAAACGCTAATTCCCTACTCTGGCCTTGATTGAATTCACTCAGCCTCAACTTTACCGTGTTCTGTAGAACGTTAATCTTTCCCTAGTCGAAACAATGGTTATTGCACACTGACTGAGGGTTGGAGCGATGTGCACAATTTCTTTGCCTACAAAAATTCCCACAGAAATAATTAACTACCTCTTTGCTATCTGTCGCCATGATTCATGAAGCGTATCTTCCTCATTTTACAGAAAGCAAAGCTCTCAACGGCCTCGCTATTTTCCACACACTTATGTTGTCCGCCACGAGATGAGAAAGAGAGAGAGATCTAGCCATTTCAGGTCTCAAAATGCATTTATACAATGGAGATCTTCCCACCGTGTCGCGTCTGAATCGCCAAGTATGGCTACAGCCAATCACCGTCTCGCTAGAGGTGAATTTTATTTTTCTCGCTGGGTCGCAGCCTAGCCCTGTTAATGCTATGCAGCCACTTACCCTCGGTCCCGGCCGTATTTACATTAAAAGGAATAATGTATTGTCCTGGCCTTATCCATTTCTGCGATGAAACTCGCTGTTCTCTTGTTAAATGGGGTTTTCCAATGCCATTAACCACCCGTTCAGTTCATATCCAAAATGCGTTTCAGTTTAACTTGTTTATTCATCACCCTGTCCATATATTGGTAGATACTGTGTTGTTAGTTTTCGGTACATGAGATTAACCGCAGTTGCCTTTTGTTGACATAATGTAATTATTATTTTGTGAGGATCTCATACTGTATCGTACTGTCGTTATGGATCAAGCTCGTGTAAGGTCCATAAAATCCGGATGCCTTACATATTCTCAGTTCGAATATAAAAGTTTCTTGTCCAGAATCAGCATGGTTTCAGAAAGCATCGCTCATGGGAAACTAGCTTGCTCTTTTCTCACAGTTCTCTGTGAACTATGGATAAAGGGCAATAGGCAGATTCCATATTTCTGGATTTACAGAATGCTTTTGACACGGTGTGTCTGTTAACGAAGGTACGAGCATATGGAATAGGTTCACAGATACGTGAGTGGCTCGAAGACATCTTGAGTAATAGAACCCAGCATGTTGTCCTCGATGGCGAGTGTTCATCAGAGACAATGGTATCGTCAGGAGTGCCTAAGAGAAGTTTAAATATTTGAGTGTAACGTTGCAAAGCGATATGAAATGGAACGAGCGTGTGAGAACTGTGTTATGGATGGCAAGTGGTCGATTTCAGTTTAATGGGAGAGTCTTAGGAAAGAGTGGTTCACCTGTAAATGAGACCCAATGTAGGACGCTGGTGTGACCCATTCTTGAGTACTGCCCCAGTTTTTGGGATCCGTACCGGGTCAGACTGAAGGAAGACATCAAGCAGTTCAGAGGCGGGCTGTTAAATTTGTTGCTGGTAGGTTCTAAAAACACTTATGTGGTACAGAGATGCTTTGGGAACCCAGATGGAAATCGCTAGAGGGAAGGCGACGTTCTTGTCCAGAAACACTATTGAGAAAATTTAGAGAAACGACATTTGAAGCTGACTGCTGAACGATTGTGCTGCCTCCAACATACATTGCGCGGTTGGACTACGAAGATACGATTCGAGAAATTAGGGCTCATACGGGGGCATATAGACATTTGTTTTTCCCTCGCTCAGTTTGCGAGTGGAACAGGAAAGGAAATGACTAGTAGTGGTACAGGGTACCGCTACGGACCGTTCCATGGCTTGTGGAGTATCTATGTAGATGCAGATGAGCGTACTTCGCTAGTGACGGGAGGCGCAACAACACCGTCCATTTCAGTCGCTTGCTGCTTACACATTGACGAGGGTCTACTGATGCCGTGGGACCGAAAAACTAACCAAGGTGAGCGAATGAATAGGCTGTAAGGCTAGGTAAGGAGGCCCACAAAATAATGGTTGTAAAGTGGGAGCATCAAGAGAAAATCATCGCGGCATCGAATTCCGATTGGACCACGGAATTTTTTCAGCGTGTCATTAACCTAGCATGATCTGAAGGTTTGTCAGAAGCTACACGTGGTTCGGACGCAACGTGATCCTCGGAGTCTCGTTTTCCAGCCCCACAAATGCCGTCAAACTACAAGCATTTCCTTGTTTTTAATGTCCAGTCGGGGTAAAATTTACGGATAGCTACTTCACGCGGTTTGCACCGAAATACTAATCATTTGCACGTCCATGATTGTACCACACGTCCCACTTCGATGATTGTCCCGTGGAACCTCGGTGGTGTTAAAATTTCAGTATTTAGTTCATACACAGTGGGTCCGTTTATAAATAAGAATGCAAGGTTAACTGTCAACGTCGTAACGGAATAAACTGCTGCAGTTGAAGAGTTACGCATTGATTGTCCACGTGTAGAGCCTCCGCAGCTACGTAGGAAGTAGGGCTGTGTGCGAGTCGTGACGTCAGCTGCCAGCCGCTGCGACAAAGCAGGGACAGACTGCGATTGACAGCCTGTGTTCGGGACCGCTGCAGACATTTTTCACCCAGTTAATTACACGCTGCAGCTCTATAACCAACTTGCGCTCTCCTTTGTTATCTGCCATAACTTTTTTCGCCTCTGGCACATGCAGTTGTTGATTATGTCAGCTATTTGAGTTTCTATTGAAGATTCGCTTCAGCGTTTATCGACGCTTTCCTTCTTTTTTTACGTTCCCAGAAACCGTGATAACTACAAGCGTTTATCACAATAACCGAGTTGCTCTACAGTCAAATCTATAGGTCTGAAATATTGCAACGCATTCCTGTTTGATATATGACACTGTCACCTCCACGCTGAATATGTCTAAAATAGGATTCACCCCTCCACAACATAAAAGTTCACAGTAAAAGCGTACTTTAGACAGAATGCACGCATAATTTTATATTTTCAATTAAATAACTCCCCCCATACCCGCACACACACAATCCTACGGCAATGCGGAAATGTTTACGAGTGGATACAAAAACCATAATTTTTCAGGGAATCAGATTCTGGATTTTCTTTCTACATATACGGAAGAAAATGAAGAGGTGCTTTGCAACATAGGCGAATAAACGAATATATTTTCGATATACTTCATTTTCGCCACTGACTACGTTTATTTAAAATCCGCCATCACAGTTTTAACCTTTCCGTCATTTTCAGGTAGGTAATGACTGAAACAATGCATACACAGGGCTAAAAATACCACTAAGATAGTACTACACGTTTCACCGTGGAGTCACGAAAATGTGAATTAGAAGAGACCAAAAGTTACTCACGTGCTATGAGCACAGCAGTGGCCATCAGTAAAAGGAATAGAAATGACGTGAGCCTCTAGTGCTCGTATCAGTTTTCGTCAGATAAACCATCTAATTAAGGTGTAAAGTACGTCAGTATGTTACGGGAACGCACTGTAAAACATGAGAATAAATGCAACGGTCTTCACTAAATTTACCGTTATATTACAGCACATGAAATAAAACTCGCGCTTATTGCATATGCCAGCAACGAAGAACGTAGCGGTCAAAAAAAGGCTGGGAGAACTCCAGCGAATTTACATCAACTCCGAAGACTACACTTAAGATGGACGCATTCGTCCCGATCCACAGCCTTTGCCAACATAAGTAAGTACTCTTTGGTGCTTAGGTTCTTACGAGGTAATGGGAAACCGAGATCAATCAGTCTTCATTAACAGTAGTAAAAGAACACCGCACAATCGCAAAATGCCCTCGTATTACCAGGTTATCTTTTTTTGTGTTATATCTATGCGATACACCACAGCGATGTCAAGAAGTGGAAATACTCTCCTGATACAAAAACACGACAGTAATATTATTAACGGTAAAGAAAATCAGTTTTACGTTTAAACACAAATCTCTTCATGATCATGCAGGGCCCATGTCCGATAAAATGTGGGGCTAAGGCAGATATCATGCCACAAATTCATTAATCAGAGCAAATGAATTATTGTGTGGTAGGCATAAAAGAACATCCACAAATATTACAGCAAAAAACCTCATTTATATATGTGAGATTGGTAAAACATTTTATTATGTTGCCAAGGACATGCCACGTAATACCTTACTGAAAGGATGAGGTGTAAAGCGTGGAAGTCATGCGTTTGTAAACGCCAAACTCTTACATTTGAGAAACAATTCGTGATCATTCTGGATGTAGAGCTTCTGACACACCCAGGCAACACAACATAGTGACGCGAAGAAGTGAAAGTAGATTATTGCGTGTAACATACAAAGTACAGCTACAGTATTATTAGCGATTCAGTATGTCATTTCTAAATACAAGCAACGCACTTCATGATTATGGCTGCAGATAATAAGCGCAAAACCTACTGAAAAGGAGACCACATTAGTAAAAGATGAACAGAGTGCTACTAAGAAAATAAGGTTCTTCACATTTCATAAACTTGCGCGTACATTTAAGAACACAAAAGTAGGAATTTGTTTCCAAACACAAGTCACCCTTCAGAAGTTAATACAATGTTACAATAACAAAAGCGAACCTTTCAATAATCTAGATTTGTGCAAGATGCAGCGTGCTACATGCCTTAAGAATTACATTCGGCAGACAGGACATTCTTTTAATGCGAGGTTTAAGGAATATATCAAGTAAATGGATAGCAGCGCTTCGACATTCGGTATTCATCTCAAGTAGAACAAACATAGGGTCGACAGTATAGAGGTACCAAATGGCTCTGAGCACTATGGGACTCAACTGCTGAGGTCATTAGTCCCCTAGAACTTAGAACTAGTTAAACCTAACTAACCTAAGGACATCACAAACATCCATGCCCGAGGCAGGATTCGAACCTGCGACCGTAGCGGTCTTGCGGTTCCAGACTGCAGCGCCTTTAACCGCACGGCCACTTCGGCCGGCTAGAGGTACCCCTTCAAATCTTGTACACCGTACAGAAGGGCAAAACCATGAACATTCTGAAAGAAATGGAAATTTACGATCACCCTGAAGATCTTTCTAGCAGATCGATTACGTCTGCTTCTTATGGCCTTTTTTCTGTGTTGCCATATGAGTTCCCTAACCATCGCCGTAACACTCAAGTCTCCATAGCCCTCTCTGAATTGATTAGATGTCTTCCTTCAATCCGACCCGGTACGTATCCCAAACACTCGAGCAGTACTCAAGAATAAGTCGCACCAGCGTCTTATATGCGGCCTCCTCTTTCCTAAAATTCTCCCAATAAACCGAAGTCAACGATTTACCTTCCCTACCACAGTTGTCACATTCTTGTTCCATCTGATATCGCTTTTCAATGTTGGCTGTGTCAAGCAGGGTACTACTAATACTGTATCCGAACGTTACAGGTTTGTGAGACTTCCTGGCAGATTAAAGCTGTGTGCCGGACCGATACTCGAACTCGGGACCTTTGCCTTTCGCGGGCAAGTGCTCTACCAACTGAGCTACCCAAGCACGACTCACGATCCATCCTCACAGCTTTAAGACCGCCAGTACCTTGCCCGCGAAAGGCAAAGGTCCCGAGTTCGAGTCTCGGTCCGGCACACAGTTTTAATCTGCCAGGAATTTTCATATCAGCGCACACTCCGCTGCAGAGTGAAAATTTCATTCTGATTACAGGTTTGTTCTTCCTATTCATCAGCATTAACTTACATTTTTTCACATTCAAGACTAGCTGCCATTCACTACACCAAGTGGAAATTTTGTCTAAGCCGTCTTGCATCTTCCTGCTGTCACGCAACTTCGACACCCTACCGTACACCAACGCATCATCAGCAAACAACCGCAGACTGCTGCCCACCCTGTCAGCCAAATTATTTATGTATATAAAAAACAACAGCGGTCCAGCCACCCTTCCCTGTGGCACTCCTGTCTCTGATCAGCACTCGCCGTCGAGGACAACATACCGGGTTCTATTGTTTAAGTACTCTTCGAACCACTCAGATATCTGTGAATTTTATTTATTCCACATGTTCGTACCTTCGTTAACGGAGCACCGTATCGTATGCTTTCAGGAAATCTAGAAATACGGAATATACCTGCTGCCCTTCATCCATAGCTTTCAGTATATCATATGTGGAAAGGGCAAGCTGAAAGATTATTATATTCGAACTGAGAATGTGTTCAAGGATTCTGCAGCAAACAGAAGTTTGGGATATTGGTCCGTAATTTTGCGGGTCCGTTCTTTTACATTTCTTACATACACGAGTCAACTGCGCTTTTTTCAGTCGCTTGGGCGTTTGTGCTGGGCGGGAGATTTACAGTAAGTGCAACCTAGGTAAGGGGCCAGTGTCGATCGAACTGGGATTCCAAGCGGACCTGGTGATTTATTTGTTGCCCCTATACGCCAGGTATGCTTATTTCAACGACGCCCATACGGGAGTTTGTCCAATGCTCAAATGACGGTATGTCATACGGTTCTCCTGCGTGAACGATTTATTGAACGTGAAATTTAAAACGTTGGCTTTCATTTTGTTACCTTCAACTGCCACACCAGACTGCTCAATAAGGGACTGAATGGAAGCCTTAGACTCGCTTAGTGATTTTATACACGACAAGGATTTTCTCGGGTTCTCTGCCAGATCTTTTGCTAGGGTGTGACGGTGGTAGTTGTTGTATGCTTCGCGCATACATCTTTTAACAGACGCGCGAATCTCTGCTAACCTTTGCTTGTCGTCGTTTGTGCGTCCTCTTTTGAACCTAGAGTGTAACAGCCACTGCTTCCTCAGCATCTTACGAATTTCTTTTTTAAACCATGGTGGGTCTTTTCCATCCTTTATCCCCTTACTAGACACCTAACTCTCCAGACCACGATTTACAATCTGCTTAAACTTGGTTTTTCATTGTGCTCTAAACCATCTGCGGAAAAAGTTCATATTTCGGAAACTTTTGGATACCAGCTCGTATCTTTAGGCATCCGTACCTCAATCAGTAAAATCGGAAGTTTTATAGGATGACATTGTTGTCCATCTATCTGTCACTTCGACTGTTAAAAACCCTTTTTCTTAGGAAATGGTTGACGTAACAAGTTGAAAGTTATTCCAAATACTAAGGTCTCCGGTCCCTTTTAGGTCACATATTTTTGTACTGGAAAACTCACTCATCATAACGTATAGGGTACTTTCCGTTGACCTAGAATCATGAAGTTAAGCAAGAAACAAGGTTTGACAGTATATCTAAAGTAAAAAATCCGAAAAGTGTTCTTTAGTAATTACATAGTACAAAAATATCTTTGATTGTTTTTTTTTATCCGACTGTGTTTCTGTCTCTTAAGACCCCTTTTTCTCAGGAATGGGTAAACGTATAAAGTTGAAATTTATGTGGCATATAAAGGTCCCTTGGTGATGCAATAAATACATGCTTCTACGTAACTGCAGTCAAAAGACACGGAAATTCGTGTAACATATTTTGATGCTCGCAAACTGAGCTCGTAAACTTCCCGTTCACCTAGAATCATGAAATTTGGCAGGGAGCAAGGTTTTACAGTACAGGTGAAGGAAAAATCCCTATATTGTTAATTTGCAATTATATTAAACAGAAAAATATTTGAAAATTCCTGGCAGATTAAAACTGTGTGCCAGACCGATACCCGAACTCGGGACCTTTGCCTTTCGCGGGCAAGTGCTCTACCAACTGAGCTACCCAAGCACGACTCACGCCCCCTCCCCACGGCTTTCTGTAAAGTTTGGAAGGTAGAAGACGAGGAACTAGCAGAAGTAAAGCCCTGGGGACGGGGCGTGAGTCGTGCTTGGGTAGCGCAGTTGGTAGAGCACTTGCCCGCGAAAGGCAAGGGTCTCGAGTTCGAGTCTTGCCGGCACGGTAGCTTAGCGTGTTCGGTCAGAGCGTTTGCTGTCCTCTGCAATAAAAAAAAACTGAGTTAATCGATCAACAACGAACTTAAACGGATGTCTTACGACGTCCGCCCAGGGCAGATGCAACGAACGAAACCGAAAAAAAATGAGATTAAAAAAAAAAGTCTCGGTCTGGCACACAGTTTTAATCTGCCAGGAAGTTTCATATCAGCACACACTCCGCTGCAGAGCGAAAATATCATTCTAGAAAAATATTTCTTTGTCATGATTACTGGTGGCGTCCCTGTTAAACATCTTTGCCTCATGGTAGTTGCATACGGGGCCGTATAGACGACATCATACCTGTTCTTAATCGTTAATAGCTTATATTCTTTCGTTTTACTCAATTTTAAGTTTTATGTTGCGGTTTGATAAAACTTATTTTTATTTTCGATATAACTGTGGCCTGGGCGTAAATGTTGTACACATATAATTCTATTTAGACTTTATTTAACGTGATACGCGGTCATTGGCTGACAGTGATGTAATGCTAGAGACGGTGGACGGAGCTTCCGCTATTTCAGCGATGTAAATTGCGTGTCATATAGCAGTAGTTATACGCGACTAGAGTGGCACCTACTCTTCGGCAGCTTCATCAGACTCCCATCGGTATAGCTTTCATCATTTTACGTTTTTGTTGACGCGCTATGTTTATTTTTGTGCTTGTAGTTAACGTTCCAGTACAGTCATGTTACCCTCTTCCAGGGTAAGCAGTCAGATGATGACTAGCACAGTGGCCGAAACCGGCCACCAGTAAATAAATAAACGGTCTTTATACGGTCAGGACTGTTTATTATATTGGAAAATTAAAATTAATACATTTTAGGAAGTCTTGGAATTCCCAGGAGATCTAGCTTGCCAGTATCGATGTCGGTAACAAGCAAAAACCGTAGAGATTCCCGATTCGTGGGATGGATGAACTGTCTATATACGTAGGTTGGAACTTAAATAGTGGCAATACCGCTGTGGAGACACTATGCAATTGAATCTGTTATTGTCGCTGATAGCACACGTTGTTAACATACCTATATTACCTCCAAGCAAATGGACTCTCCCGTCCCCCGTCACCGGCGTGCGTACAATCGAGGGAACACATTCACTTATGAGCGAGCGGTCTAACGTAACAGTCACTATGTTTTGGAAACAGGAAAAACGGCGTTGGATCAAGACGGGATGTGCCAGAGGTCGTACGGCACTACAGTGTTATCAAGGTCTTCAAGGGGCTTGCAGGGAATCGGCATTGCCGTACAGCACAGTGGCACGTTTGGTAAGAGCCTTCAACGAAGGACGGCAAACAGTGGCAGACGTACTACGGGAAGGTTTCCCTACCTTCTCTGAAGAAGAAGAGCATTCTGTTGCCGCGTTAGTGGACAGTGATCGATGCCATACGATTCGTGAGCTCGCCCACGAAACGGGAATAGCGCATATGGCTGGGCCTCGCATCCTGAAGAGAAGCCTGTGCATACGAAAAATTGCATCACGGTGGGTTTCGCATGGCTTGACGGTAATGCAGAAATGGATGCGTTACGACGCTGCTCAGACGCACTTGGAGCGCTATGAGCGCGAAGGAGAGTCTTTCTTACGCCGTATCGTAACACTGGATGAGACATGGGCCATATCGTACGAAAGGAAACTGAAACGCCAATCCAACAAATGGCTTCAGTATTGGTCGCCACGATAGTCGAAAGTGCGTCAGAGCCCCAGAATGGTGAGTTATGGTGATTCTGGTGTACGACTGTTATGGTGTTATCCTAACGAATTACGTTCCTCCACGGCAGACCGTAAATACACAGTATTACTGTTCGTGTTTGGAGCATCACCTGCGACCAGCTTTTCGAACGAAGCGGCGACACTTTCTGCGCAACCCATCCATCATTTTGCACGACAATGCGTGGGCGCATACAGCGCAAGTTGTGGATGCTATATTCGGTCGATGGGAATGGGAAGTACTGTACCATCCACCATACTCCCCGGACCTACGTCCATGTGACTTTAATTTGATTACGAAGATGAAGGAACCACTTCGTGGCATTCGCTGCAGAACTGTTACAGAGATTCGACAGGCAGCAAACCGCTCCATTCGCATCATCAACAGAACAGACTCTGCTAACGGTATACTACGGATTCCACGTAGCTGGCAACGGGTTCTACACAACGCTGGTGGCTACTTTGAAGGACAGTAACAGGTGCAAACATGTAACTCTCTTGTATCGGTTGTGAATTAATAGCTGCCATTATTTAAGTTCCAACCCTTATATATATATATATAATATGCAGGGTGGTCCATTGATCGTGACCGGACCAAATATCTCAGGAAATAAACGTCAAACGAAAAAACGAAACTTGTCTAGCTTGAAGGGGGAACCCAGATGGTGCTATGGTTTCCCCCTTCAAGCTAGCCAAGTTTCGTTCTTTGTAGTTTTTTCGTTTGACGCTTATTTCGTGAGATATTTGGCCCGGTCATGATCAATGGACCATCCTATATATATATATATATATATATATATATATATATATATATATATATATATATATGCGCAAGGCGTCGCGACGCACCAGCCGCTGCCGCAGCCGGCGGCCAACAAACGGCTTCCCCAACACGTAGCAAGCAGCCGCCTCTATGCACTCACAAACTGCGCCTTACGCGATTCTTCCTCCCCGAGGGGTTCTTTCTGTGTTATCATATATATATATATGGTGAAAATTAATAAAATCGTAAGCTGCGCGCAGGAAAAAAGGTCCTATGATCATGGGTCTGGAACGGTGTGTGTGTGTGTGTGTGTGTGTGTGTGTGTGTGTGTGCAACAATAACAAATCGTCCCGGATCACACACACATAGTACAGAGCTGCATCGTATTCTCGTCATAACAGATGTTCAGAGTGGCCTCCATGGGTTTACACGTAATATGGATAGTAGCAGGATACACATAATCGTACTCTGGCTTACCATCTTGGCACGACCCTTACCTGGAGCCTGTACTATGATTCGTCTCAGTATCCTGTAGAACACGGTCCTCCAAATCTGGTCTACGCACTGTCCGCCGTTTCCCTGCACGTTCTTCTGGCTGGAAGGACCCATGTTCACACAAATACGCAAAAAGGGATTGAAAAGTTGTGTGATGTAGTTGATGTCTGTGAGGGTACTGCCAATCGACCGTGTCCACCTGCTTGGCCGTATACAAACACCATCTCGACTTGTTCCCGACGTGAATACCGCAACATTCTGGTGCTTACAGTACGCTGCGTCAATCAAACAGACGGAACATATGGGACATGATCACAGGAACTGTCATACGTCAGTGTTATCTGTCGTGACAAAAATGTATTTCCCGACACATGTTCTTAGTGCTTTTTTCCTCAATTTCCAGTCAAGAATCGGTTTTATTAATGTTCATCCTGTGTATAATTAAGTTTGTACGGAACCGACAGAGCGCAATTCCTACTCGCATCCAGGCAATTTTATTTTTGTATGGGAGAGAGGAGTGGTTCTTGCCCCACTCCCCTCCCGGTGGGTACTACGCCTTTACTACGCACGTACAAGGAAGTTTACGGCCGGTCCGCCTATACGCCGGCCTAGCTGCGGTCGCGCAGTAACGACACCTGGTGTGCCGCCGCTGCCAAACTGCGGCCGCCGCTGGCTGCCGAGCGCCGCCCCTGCGGTTGCGCCGCGCCGCGCCACACGGCGGCGCAAGGCGGCGCGACGCACCAGCCGCTGCCGCTGCCGCTGCCGCAGCCGGTGGCCAACAAACGGCTTCCCCAATACGTAGCAAGCAGCCGCCTCTATGCACTCACAAACTGCGCCTTACGCCATTCTTCCCCCCCGAGGGGTTCTTTCTGTGTTATCAATTTTGCCAGTGCTAGCTGATTTTCCGATCTTTCATTGCGAATACTGTTGAGCAGTGCGCCTTGTCGATCTAACCACGCCTTGTTGCCTCTTTGCTTTTATCTATTTGTTCCTTAGTTTTCCCTTCCAGAGAGTTGCGAAAAGAGAGAGGTTTGCTATACTGAAGAGCCAAAGAAACTGGTACACCTGCCTAATATCGTATGGGGCACCCTCGAGTACGCAGAAGTGGCGCAACAAACGTGGCGTGGACTCGACTAACGTCTGAAGTAGCAATGGACGGAACTGACACCATGAATCCTGCAGGGCTGTCCATAAATTCGTAAGAGTACAAGGAGTGCAGATCTCTTCTGAACAGCACGTTGCAAGACATCCCACATACGCCCAATAATATCCATGTCTGGGGAGTCTGCAGGCCAGCGGAACTGTTTAAACTCTGAAGAGTGTTCCTGGAGCCGTTCTATAGCAATTGTGGACCTGTGGGGTGTCGCATTTTCCTGTTGGAATTGCCCAAATCCGTCGGCATGCACAATGGACATCAATGGGTGCAGGTGATAGACAGGATGCTTACGTAAGTGTCACCTGTCCAGTCCTATTACTCCAACTGCACACGCCTCACGCCATTACAGGGCCTCCACCATTGAACAGTCACCTCCTGACATGCAGATCCATGAGGTCACGAGGTTGTCTCCATACCCATACACGTCGATGCACTCCATACAATTTGAAACGAGACTCGTCCGACCAGGCAGCGAGCTCCCAATCATCAACAGTCCAATGTCGCTAGTCACGAACCCAGACGAGGGTAAAGTTTTGTGTCGTGGAGTCATCAAGGGTACACGAATGGGCCTTCGGTTCCCAAAGCTCATATTAAGGATGTTATGTTGAATTTTTCACAAACTGACACGTGCTTATTACTCACCATGGAAATATTCAGCAATTTGCTGAGGGTTTCCACTTCTGTAATATTGAACGATTGTCTTCCGTCGTCGTTGGATCCGTTCTTGCAGGATCTTTCTGCAGACGCAGCGACGTCGGAGATTTGATGTTTTACTGGATTCCTGATATTCACGTGCACTCGTGAAATGGTCGTACAGGAAAATCCCCACTTCATCGCTGCCTCAGAGCTGCTGTGTCCCATCGCTGCCGGCCGGAGTGGTTGAGCGGTTCTAGGCGCTTCAGTCTGGAACCGAGCGACCGCTACAGTCGCAGGTTCGAATCCTGCCTCGGGCATGGATGTGTGTGATGTCCTTAGGTTAGTTAGGTTTAAGTAGTTCTAAGTTCTAGGGGACTGATGACCTCAGCTGTTACGTCCCGTAGTGCTCAGAGCCATTTGAACCATTTTGTGCCATCGCTCGTGCGCCGACTATAACAGCAAGTTAAAACTCACTTAAATCTTGATAACCTGCCACTGTAGCAGCAGTAACCAATATAACAACTGTGCCAGACACTTGTTGTCTTATATAGACGTTGCCGACCGCAGCGCCGTATTCTGCCTATTTACATATCTCTGTATTTGAATACGCGTGCCTGTACCTGTTTCTTTGGCGCTTCAATGTAATTACAGACAAACGAAACTGTTATGTTCGTGTTCTGCAGAATTCGAATCCACCAAAAGGCGGTGAGAAATTGTTCTACACTCCTGGAAATGGAAAAAAGAACACATTGACACCGGTGTGTCAGACCCACCATACTTGCTCCGGACACTGCGAGAGGGCTGTACAAGCAATGATCACACGCACGGCACAGCGGACACACCAGGAAATGCGGTGTTGGCCGTCGAATGGCGCTAGCTGCGCAGCATTTGTGCACCGCCGCCGTCAGTGTCAGCCAGTTTGCCGTGGCATACGGAGCTCCATCGCAGTCTTTAACACTGGTAGCATGCCGCGACAGCGTGGACGTGAACCGTATGTGCAGTTGACAGACTTTGAGCGAGGGCGTATAGTGGGCATGCGGGAGGCCGGGTGGACGTACCGCCGAATTGCTCAACACGTGGGGCGTGAGGTCTCCACAGTACATCGATGTTGTCGCCAGTGGTCGGCGGAAGGTGCACGTGCCCGTCGACCTGGGACCGGACCGCAGCGACGCACGGATGCACGCCAAGACCGTAGGATCCTACGCAGTGCCGTAGGGGACCGCACCGCCATTTCCCAGCAAATTAGGGACACTGTTGCTCCTGGGGTATCGGCGAGGACCATTCGCAACCGTCTCCATGAAGCTGGGCTACGGTCCCGCACACCGTTAGGCCGTCTTCCGCTCACGCCCCAACATCGTGCAGCCCGCCTCCAGTGGTGTCGCGACAGGCGTGAATGGAGGGACGAATGGAGACGTGTCGGCTTCAGCGATGAGAGTCGCTTCTACCTTGGTGTCAATGATGGTCGTATGCGTGTCGTATGCGTGCAGGTGAGCGCCACAATCAGGACTGCATACGACCGAGGCACACAGGGCCAACACTCGGCATCATGGTGTGGGGAGCGATCTCCTACACTGGCCGTACACCACTGGTGATCGTCGAGGGGACACTGAATAGTGCACGGTACATCCAATCCGTCATCGAACCCATCGTTCTACCATTCCTAGACCGGCAAGGGAACTTGCTGTTCCAACAGGACAATGCACGTCCGCATGTATCCCGTGCCACCCAACGTGCTCTAGAAGGTGTAAGTCAACTACCCTGGCCAGCAAGATCTCCGGATCTGTTCCCTATTGAGCATGTTTGGGACTGGATGAAGCGTCGTCTCACGCGGTCTGCACGTCCAGCACGAACGCTGGTCCAACTGAGGCGCCCGGTGGAAATGGCATGGCAAGCCGTTCCACAGGACTACATCCAGCATCTCTACGATCGTCTCCATGGGAGAATAGCAGCCTGCATTGCTGCGAAAGGTGGATATACACTGTACTAGTGCCGACATTGTGCATGCTCTGTTGCCTGTGTCTATGTGCCTGTGGTTCTGTCAGTGTGATCATGAGATGTATCTGACCCCAGGAATGTGTCAATAAAGTTTCCCCTTCCTGGGACAATGAATTCACGGTGTTCTTATTTCAATTTCCAGGAGTGTATATTGATACGGTAGTTCTTAGCTCGCAGGATGAAGAGTGTTTATTTGAGTGAAATCTCAGAAAGGTTCATTAAGTACTTAAGTAACTTCCAGTAGGTGGAGTAACGGATGGATGAATTATTTGGAGGAAGGGCCAAACAGTGAGGTCATCGGTCCTATCGGATGAGGGAACGATTGGGAAGGAAGTCGGCCGTACCATTTCAGAGGAATCATCACGGCATTTGCCTGAAGCGATTTACGGAAATCACGGAAAACTTAATTCAGAGTGACCGGACGCGGCTTTGAACCGTCGTCCTCCCGAATACGAGTACTGTGTGCTGGCCACTCGCTCGGTATTCTGAGCACTGCTTCACTCTACAGCGACCTGTCTGCCTGTCACGTTATTTGTTGTTCTAGTATAAACTGCATTGTTATGAACACAGAAGTATGGATAGTTAAAAATTTTTTTTAACTTGTAAACTACCGTCCGAGCTTACGTTAGCTTGTTGCCTTGTTTTTCTGCCTCTCATTGTTGAAAGATTCGGTTTTTCAAAATATACACATTTGCCTTCGCGTTAGAAATATTGCTGAGTGTGCTAACGAGAAAGACACGGTATTCAAAGGGTATGAGCGTGCATTTTCTTGCTTGTAATTGGTATTTCCACGGACTGTAGAGACTTATGTACTTACTTATTATGTAGCATATTAGTAACTTGTGTTAGCAATGTCCCTGTATAACGTTTTTGTCGTAGTTCAGGGCAGAAGGCACTATACATCTTGCACTACAAGTGTCCTGCCGATTTTCCGCGATGTCATTGTTCTTACGTTGCTGGCTACCTGCTTAAACGGTTGCGGCCGCCTGCAGGCCTAGTGAGTGCACCATCGAGTAAGCTAATATTCACAGCTTTAGCGTGTACTCGGCCGCTGACACGACGCACTTACAGTCCACCAATTCACATCTCATCCAAGCAGCAAGTCCACCACGTTACAAGTTCTTCATCTGAAACCTGCGCAGACGACTCGCATACACGCCCAATGTCTGGACACTTGCTCAGGTATCAGGAGTTGGATTTCCTCTCTTTTACAGCCGACTGTGTAGTCGTGGCCACACGTTCAGATATGCTGTCCACCACTACAGGTCATCCACACATGAAGACGTCCCCCAAAATAAGTTGTGTATCACATTGCTGGCCAAGTTGAGTTTGCTCTGGAATAAAGTGGTACGTTAAATGAGGCATGCTACCTTAGCAATAGATGTCTTTTTTTCTGTGTACGAGTTGAGCTATTTGTAGTTTTAAAGTTGACATTCCTGGAAGAATGATGTTTCACTCCAAATGACATTCTATCGTTGAATAACAGCACAGAAAGGATATTGGGTCCTTCAGATTGGAAGAACAATATCAAGAAAAGTAGGACGAAGAGTGGAAAATCTTTGAATTCTACAGATAGTAAAGACGTGCCTGAAAAAACTACATCAAAATTGCTGGGTGTGAGAACGTTGCATATCATTATTACGTTAAAATTGCACGCTAGAATAATTTTCTTGTTCTGGCCGCTGGTTTGGGCAAAAAAGAAAAAAAAATCTGGTCAATGATACATTTGTACACCTACCTGTTTTGACAGGATATTCTAGAACAGTAGATCATAAGTTCACTGTATACGTGGTGGGTGCAGTACCCGTCGTCTAGGGGTAGCGTCTTTGATTCATAATCAAAAACGTCTTCGGTCCCGGGTTCGATCCCCGCCACTGCCTAAATTTTGATAAATAATCAGCATTGGCGGCCGAAGACTTCCGGCAAAAGAAGTCTGCCTCATTCTGCCAACGGCCTTGTCAAAGAGGGCGGAGGAGCCGATAGAGGTTCAGGGCACTCTCTTGTCCTAGGGGTGGGAAATTGCCCCTAAAGGCGGAAGAATCAGCAATGATCAACGACATGAGGAAGCAGAAGGCAAAGGAAACCACTGCATTAAAGACACGTAACGTGTATCCAAAGGACATGTGGCCTGTAATTGAAGAAGTATCATGATGATCTCTCCATTGGCAAAAGATTCCGGAATAGTCCCCCATTCGGATCTCCGGGAGGGGACTGCCAAGGGGGAGGTTACCACGAGAAAAAGATTGAATAATCAACGAAAGGATAACGTTCTACGAGTCGGGGCGTGGAATGTCAGAAGCTTGAACGTGGTAGGGGAAACTAGAAAATCTGAAAAGGGAAATGCAAAGGCTCAATCTAGATATAGTAAGGGTCAGTGAAGTGAAGTGGAAGGAAGACAAGGATTTCTGGTCAGATGAGTATCGGGTAATATTAACAGCAGCAGACAATGGTATAACAGGTGTAGGATTCGTTATGAATAGGAAGGTAGGACAGAGGGTGTGTTACTGTGAACAGTTCAGTGACCGGTTTGTTCTAATCAGAATCGACAGCAGACCAACACCGACAACGATAGTTCAAGTAGACATTCCGACGTCGCAAGCTGAAGATGAACAGATAGAGAAAGTGTATGAGGATATTGAAAGGGTAATGCAGCATGTAAAGGGGGACGAAAATCTAATAGTCATGGGCGACTGGAATGCAGTTGTAGGGGAAGGAGTAGAAGAAAAGGTTACAGGAGAATATGGGCTTGGGACAAGGAATGAAAGAGGAGAAAGGCTAATTGAGTTCTGTAACAAGTTTCAGCTAGTAATAGCGAATACCCTGTTCAAGAATCACAAGAGGAGGAGGTATACTTGGAAAAGGCCGGGAGATACAGGAAGATTTCAATTAGATTACATCATGGTCAGACAGAGATTCCGAAATCACATACTGGATTGTAAGGCGTACCCAGGAGCAGATATAGACTCAGATCACAATATAGTAGTGATGAAGAGTAGGCTGAAGTTCAAGACATTAGTCAGGAAGAATCAATACGCAAAGAAGTGGGATACGGAAGTACTAAGGAATGACGAGATACGTTTGAAGTTCTCTAACGCTATAGATACTGCAATAAGGAATAGCGCAGTAGGCAGTATAGTGCAAGAGGAATGGACATCTCTAAAAAGGGCCATCACAGAAGTTGGGAAGGAAAACATAGGTACAAAGATGGTAGCTAAGAAGAAACCATGGGTAACAGAAGAAATACTTCAGTTGATTGATGAAAGGAGGAAGTACAAACATGTTCCGGGAAAATCGGGAATACAGAAATACAAGACACTGAGGAATGAAATAAATAGGAAGTGCAGGGAAGCTAAGACGAAATGGCTGCAGGAAAATGTGAAGACATCGAAAAAGATATGATTGTCGGAAGGACAGACTCAGCATCCAGGAAAGTCAAAACAACCTTTGGTGACGTTAAAAGCAACGGTGGTAACACTAAGAGTGCAACGGGAATTTCTCTGTTAAATGCAGAGGAGAGAGGAGATAGGTGGAAAGAATACATTGAAAGCCTCTATGAGGGTGAAGATTTGTCTGATGTGGAGACAGGAGTCGATTTAGAAGAGATAGGGGATCCAGTATTAGAATCGGAATTTAAAAGAGCTTTGGAGGACTTACGGTCAAAAAAGGCAGAAGGGATAGATAACATTCCATCAGAATTTCTAAAATCATTGGGGGAAGTGGCAACAAAACGACTATTCACGTTGGTGTGTAGAATATGAGTCTGGCGATATACCATCTGACTTTCGGAAAAGCATCATCCACACAATTCCGAAGACGGCAAGAGCTGACAAGTGCGAGTATTATCGCACAATCAGCTTAACAGCTCATGCATCGAAGCTGCTTACAAGAATAATATAAAGAAGAATGGAAAAGAAAATTGTGAATGCGCTAGGTGACGATCAGTTTGGCTTTAGGGAAAGTAAAGGGACGAGAGAGGCAATTCTGACGTTACGGCTAATAATGGAAGCAAGGCTAAAGAAAAATCAAGACACTTTCATAGGATTTGTCGACCTGGAAAAAGCGTTCGACAATATAAAATGGTGCAAGCTGTTCGAGATTCTGAAAAAAGTAGGGGTAAGCTATAGGGAAAGACGGGTCATATACAATATGTACAACAACCAAGAGGGAATAATAAGAGTGGACGATCAAGAACGAAGTGCTCATATTAAGAAGGGTGTAAGACAAGGCTGTAGCCTTTCGCCCCTACTCTTCAATCGGTACATCGAGGAAGCAATGATGGAAATAAAAGAAAGGTTCAGAAGTGGAATTAAAATACAAGGTGAAAGGACATCAATGATACGATTCGCTGATGACATTGCTATCCTGAGTGAAAGTGAAGAAGAATTAAATGATCTGCTGAACGGAATGAACGGTCTAATGAGTACACAGTATGGTTTGAGAGTAAATCGGAGAAAGACGAAGGTAATGAAAGTAGTAGAAATGAGAACAGCGAGAAACTGAACATCAGGATTGATGGTCACGAAGCCAATGAGTTAAGGAATTCTGCTACCTAGGCAATAAAATAACCAATGACGGACGGAGCAAGGAGGACATCAAAAGCAGACTCGCTATGGCAAAAATGGCATTTCTGGCCAAGAGAAGTCTACTAATATCAAATACCGGCCTTAATTTGAGGAAGAAATTTCTGAGGATGTACGTCTGGAGTATAGCATTGTATGGTAGTGAAACATGGCCTGTGCGAAAACCGGAACAGAAGAGAATCGAATCATTTGAGATGTGGTGCTATAGACGAATGTTGAAAATTAGGTGGACTGATAAGGTAAGGAATGGAGAGGTTCTACGCAGAATCGGAGAGGAAAGGAATATGTGGAAAACACTGATAAGGAGAAGGGACAGGATGATAGGACATCTGCTAAGACATGAGGGAATGACTTCCATGGTACTAGAGGGGGCTGTAGAGGGCAAAAACTGTAGAGGAAGACAGAGATTGGAATACGTCAAGCAAACAATTGAGGACGTAGGTTGCAAGTCCTACTCTGAGATGAAGAGGTTAGCACAGGAAAGGAATTTGTGGCGGGCCGCATCAAACCAGTCAGTAGACTGATGACAAAAAAAAAAAAAAAAAAAAAAAAGTTGAAATTCCTGGAAGAATGTTCTATAATCAACGAAAATGGCGGATGTGGGTGATTTTTCACTCCAAATGACATTATATCGTTGAATAACAACACAGAAAGGATATTAGGTCCTTCAGATTGGAAGAACAATATCAAGAAAAGTAGGACGAACAGTGGAAAATCTTTTAATTCTACAGATAGTAAAGACGTGCGTGACAAAACTACATCAAAATTGCTGGGTGTGAGAACGTTGCATATCATTATAACGTTAAAATTGCACGCTAGAATAATTTGCTTGCTCTGGCCGCTGGTCTGGGCAAAAAAGAAAACAAATCTGTTCAATGATACATTTGTACACCTACCTGTTTTGACAGGATATTCTAGAACAGTGGATCATAAGTTTATTGTATATGTGGTGGCTGTTCTTCCTGTATACTCCAGAGCCATCAAATTTATCATAGTTCCCTTTCAGTTTATGTTTTGACTGCAGTAACTGTGACAAATATTATATCGGTCAAACAGGCCGCTCTTTTAAATTAAGTTTTAAAGAACACTCACAGCCACGAAACAAAACTGCTTCGGGACAGCATTTATCTGATACTGGTCATTCCATAGGAAGCATTAAGTGTTGTATGCGTATTCTTCACAGAGTGGAAAAAGGCTGTGCTTTTAATTTGTTAGAGGAGTTTGAAATTTGTAAAGCAAAAAATAGAGAACCAACTGAAATGCTTACCTGGCAAAATGACTTTGTGCCAAATGCCGACTTTGTTTTATTTGACAATCTTTTACTCTCATCATTGCTCGCCTCTGTTATATATAGTGTGTTGATAAGTACACCTAGTATTGAGTGCACCACGTATTTACTTCGTCTTCATACGATTTACGCATGACCCTAGTATGTTCTTGTTTCTTCTTTATTCATTTCATAGACAGCATTAACCAGATAATTTGGATCATCCACTGTTACGGATTTTGTCATTCTTTTCTTGCAACGGAGTACCGCAGGGTACGAGGGGCCCTCTGCCGGTCACGTTCCTCCAACCACTTCCCGCCTGTGCGGAATTCTGCCGTTAGCGCTAACAGAGGACGCTGATTATGTGCAGCACAATGTTTTCTTTCATTTGTGGCTCCTTTAGCGATTTGTTTTATGGTTGTTTAATATTACCCGGTGCACCATCAACGGTGTTTAATATTTATATCACTATCTAGAATACTTGCACTAGGGCACATGTCAACCACTGTTTTTTTAACTCTTCCTCTTTTTAACAATATTACTTTTTCCCGAGGACATGCAGCTTTACTGTATGATTAAATGATGATGGCGTCCTCTTGGGTAAACATTCGAGGGTTGGATTCCCTCACTTCCTTATCGAGGACTCGCACTGCCTGGGCTACTCTCAGGGTGTATCTTCGACGTGGAAGAGCTCCAACCGTGCTTGTCGCGTTGTTGCCCGTCTGCACGCCGTCACTGCTGCCCGCCGCCGCCGCCGCCGCCGCCGCCGTCGCCGCTTGGTCGCCGTCTGTCGGTGCTCGCCACTTCCTCTTCTGCCGCCGCCACCTGGTCGCCGCTTCTTCAGGCGCCGCCGCCGCTGTCGCCGTCTCTTGGTGCTCGCCGCTTCTTCTGCCGCCGTCTCTCGGTGCTCGCCGCTGCCGCCATCTCTCGGTGTTCGCTGCCGCCTGCGATCATGGACGCCCCAACTACCACCATCATCTACACCTCTCCTTCACCTGCCCCCCTGTAACGTCATGGAGTGCTTCCTCTGGGATTCACCCGTCTCATGCACCTCCCCTACTCACAGTCTCCTCCCCATCTATCTCCTCTCCATCGATGTATCCCCACCTGTACGTCACTCCTGCTCCTACCCCTGCTACTGCCCCTGCTGCTTCTCCCGCTCCTGCCTCTGTCCCTGCTCCCAACCCCCCTCCCGCTCCTGTCGCCCGCCGAGACGACTTTCCCCCTCTCCCCCCTGCGACTACCACTGCTTCCCCTGCCAGAGTCTCCGCCCGCCGCGCCACAGTCGCCGCTACAGAGCGCCCTACCCTCTCATCCGGTGCTACTGCCTCACAGGAGGGCCCTGCCTCCCACCACCTCCCCATCCATCCAGTCCCTCATCCCTCCTCCCAGGCAACACCCGCCAAAAAATCTTCCAAACGCCCCAGTGGCGACCTCTCCTCTACTCCTTCCTCCAAAAAGCCACTGCCCGCCCCACCTCCCACTGACCCCGCTATGGATACCACCCCACCTCCCTCCTCTCCAGCCCCCTCCCTGTATACCTTTGTCATAGCCAACCCTGATCCGAAATTCCTGGATGCCCGCACCCTCACCCTTGAAATCCGGAAGTACATCCCCAGTGCACCCATCACCCAACTTATCCCTCGCAGAGACTCTGTCCTCACCAAGTCTCCCTCTCCGTCCTTCCATGCTGATCTCCTCTGGCGCCTTCCCTGCATCACCTTTGGGCCCCACACATCCCTCACCCCATTCCTTACATCCTCCTCTCCTCGTCAACCCCAACCGCCTCGTCGTCATCACAAAACTCAGCCCTGTGGTCACGGAGGCTGAGGTGTTGGCGGAACTGAATTCCCACCCCTCCCTGGAAGTCCACTCTGCCCGCCGTATTTACAACTCCTCTGGCCCTACTTTCCTCATGCGTATCTTTACAGAGTCCGCCTCCTCCATCGACCACCTCCTCACGCAGGGAGCCCTGATTTTCAACCGCCGCCACCCTGTTGACCCGTCCCATTCCCCTCCTCAATCCTACCACTGCCAGCATTGTCTTCTGTACAATGACCACCTCACCCAAAACTGCAAGAACCCACCCCCCTGCCCCCATTGTAAAGCCTTCCACTTCCTCAAACAGTGTCCGAACCTCGCCTCCCCCCCATCCTGCAACACCTGCAATGAACCTCACCCCACCTATTCCTCCAAATGCAAAGCCAAGCCCCCTCCCACCAACCCTGAACTCACTGTCCCCGTTCGCCCCATTGACCCACCTATCCACCCTAACAATTCCCTCCACCCTCCCCCTACAGCAGAAGACATCATCCGGTTCCTCACCGTCGTCCTGCAGAACATCCACCCCTTCCAGCGCCCCCACCCACTCCAGCAGATTTCCCTCGCTGCCCGCTCTGTTTTCCACTTAAACACCTACGCCACATACTCCCACAACCAGACCCACTTTACCTTCACCCACCTGGACACCCTCATTTAAGCCCCTCTCTCCCCTTCCCACACCCATCCCACACCCAACGCCATGGCTCATCAACAGTATCGTCTCCTCTACCTCAACATTCGCTCCCTCCCTGCAAACAAATACCTCTTCATGCATACCCTCTCCCAGCACCAGGTTGACTCCTTCATCCTTAATGAAACCTTCCTCCAACCCCACCATGTGGTCCGCATCTCCCCATCTCCCCTTATCTCCTTCACCGCACTGACAATCCCCTTCCCCTAGCTCGAGGCGGGGTCGCTATCGGCCACCTCAGGCATCTCCCTGTCCGGCCACAACCCCTCCTCAATGACCCAACCGAACACCTTCTCCTCAGCCTCATTTTTCCCTCCCTCACCGTTACCTGTGCCACTACCTATATTCGCCCCGCAGCTCCTCTCCCCTTTGACTTCATTTCCCATGTTGACCGTACCTTCTCCACCTATGTGATCGCCGCTGACCTCAACATCCACAGCCGTGACCCTGCCACCCTTCAGCGGTGGCATCAGTTCCTTGCCACCCTCCATCGTGACCTTGTTCCTCTCCTACAGCACACCCGTCCTGAAAGTAACTCCACCCCCGATGTTATCCTCGCTTCCCCCAATCTCCTTGGTCGCATTGCCATTGATGTCCTCGATCCCGTCGGTAGTGACCATCTCCCTGTCCTTCTCACCATCTCCTCTACCCGTCCTGCCACTGCAGCCACCCGCCCACCTGCCCCTCCAAAATCTGCCCATGACTACCACTGTGCCAATTGGGATGCCTACCGGGAATCCATTGCCTTACAGGCGAAAGCCACCCCCTCACTTTCCACCACCCTGATGACATCACCCACGCCTCTTCCTTCCTTCAGAAGACCATCACTGATGCTGTGGAAGCTCATGTCCCTACCAAACTCATCCACCCTCACCGCCCTACGCTTCCTCCACAGGCCGTCCTTCTTCTGCATGAATCCCGCAGACTCTACCGCTCCTTCCTCCGCACTCGTGACCAGGATACTCTCACCCGCCACCGGCAATTACAGCGACATATCTGGAACCTCCTTACAGCAAAGAAACGCCGGGACTGGCGTCAGACATGCACACGCCTCAACTCCACCCTCCCTGTCAACTCCTCCAAGTACTGGTCAGCCTTCCACCACGCATTACCCCATCCTCCATGACGATTGACCCTTTCCCGACAACCTCAGTAAGGCAAACCATTTTGCTTCCCACCTGTCTGAGGTCTTCTCCATTCCTGACGATCCCCATTTTGATTACTCCCTCTTCCCCACTGTCCTTGACTGCACTGACACCTCTGTCCCCCCACTCGCCCCTAGCTTCCAGTACTTGGATCGGCTACCCCCCTCCGACATCAACACTCCCATCACCATGCAAGACATCACACTCGTCCTCCGCTCCAAACGCAACACCGCCCCTGGTCATGATGGCGTCACCTACCGTCACCTCAAGGAATCCCCTCCATCCTTCCTGTCTGTCCTTGCTACCCTGTACAATGTCCTCCTCTCCACTGGATTTTACCCTGACCTGTGGAAGACTTCCCGTGTCCTGCTGTTCCCTAAGCCTAACAAACCCCCCTCTGCTACCTCTTCCTATCATCCCATCTGCCTCACCTCCGTGTTCAGTAAGGTCTTTGAGGCCATCCTCTCTCGCTGTATCCACCGCCACCTTAACCAGCACTGCCTCCTTCCTCTTACCCAATGTGGCTTCCAGCCTTCCTTCTCTGCTGACGACCAGCTCCTTAACCTTACCCATCTTCTTTCCCTCCAACTTAACTCCCGTCGCTCTGCTATCTTTGTTTCCCTTGATCTCCAGAACGCCTATGACCGTGTCTGGGATCCCGGGCTCCTTTTCAAACTCCAGACCTGTGCTCTCCCCATCAACTTCGTCCGTCTCGTTGTTTCCTTCCTCTCCCATCGTCCCTCCTATGTGACTATCCACAATTCCAACTCCCGTACTTTCTACCCCTCTGCTGGTGTGCCCCAAGGTTCTGTCCTTTCCCCTCTCCTCTATCTCCTGTACACTGCTGATATGCCCAAACCTCCCCCTCCTGTTCATCTTCTCCAGTTCGCTGATGACACTGCCTTCCTAGCCCTTTATCCTACCCTTCAACGGTCCCAACGTCCCCTCCAAACCTACCTTGACCAATTCACCGCTTGGTGCAACCAGTGGTTCCTCCGTGTAAATCCCTCCAAGACCCAGGCGATCATCATAGGCCGCACCACCCGCTCCTTCCACCTCCATGATTTTTACCTCACCATTTACGGCCGCCCTATCCACCTCACTCCTACCCTCAAATACCTTGGCCTCACACTCGACCGCCACCTCACCTGGACTCCCCATCTCCTTACCATCCAAAACAAAGCTCACAACCGCCTCCGCCTCCTGAAACTCCTGTCCGGCCGGACGTGGGGTCTGCATCCTTCCACCATCCTTCACACCTACAAATCCATGATCCGCCCCATCCTTTGTTATGCCAGCATCGCTTGGATTTCCGCCCCTCCCCGGTTCTATAAAGCCCTCCAAGTTCTCGAACGCCATGCACTCCGCCTCGCCTTCCGCATCCGCCTTCCGTCCCCCACACACCACCTCTATTACCTCATCCCCTTCCCCCACCTTCTCCTTTTCCTTGAACACATCCACACACTATATATTGTCCGCCGCCTTGATCCCCCTCACCCCCTGGTGTCTCCCTTCCTCTCCACTCCCAACCAGTTGCCGCGCCTTTACCGTTGTGTCCCTCCCTCTCTCCATCTCCACACCCTCCATCTCCTTTCCCAACACAACTTCCACCGTCTACCACTCCCGGATGATGAGCTTCGCCCTGACATCTACCCTTCCTACCAACTCTAACCCCCTCTTCCTGCCTCCTTCTCAGGGCTCCCTCTCCTCCCCCTCCCACCTTCTGAGCGGATTTCCCCTCCTACTCCCCGTCCATCTCTTGTGCCTTCTTTCAGTGTCTCTGCGCTCCCTCCTGCCCGTTCTTCCCTTTTCCTCTCCCGCCCCATGTGTCTCCTGCCTCTTCGTGAACCCACGGTTGCCCCTCCTTTCTTCATCCCGCCGCTTCCCCAGCTGCCCCATGCTCTCCCCTCCTTTTCCATCCTCACTGACCTTTCCCTCGGCAGGTCCCGCCTGGTAGTTTTATTCTTCGTCGTGTGTGCTCGAAGTGGGTTTTATGTGTGTTGTTTCGGAGTGTTTTTAATACTGTGGCCAACTTTTAACCTGTGCATGCGCATCCAGTGTCTTCTCTGTGTTTTAAGAATCGCCAACTGTGTTTTTTTTTTTTAACTTTCTGGTGACTTTTTTAACTGTCCCGATGAACGTCTACATGTCAGTGTATTTTTACCTTCATTTTCTCCCCTAACTCTGTTTTATGTTCCCCTTTTTTACCTCCTTATGTATGTATTATTTTATTCTTGTTTTAGTTGTCATGTCACTCGGGTGAAGAGCGGCGGATTGTGCTGCTGACAGCCCTCCCCTGCCTGTATGGGGCAGGGGCATGAAATCACAATAAAAAATAAAAAAAACTCTTGGGTAAAATATTCCGGAGGTAAAATAGTCCCCCATTCGGATCTCCGGGCGGGGACTACTCAAGAGGACGTCGTTATCAGGAGAGAGAATACTGGCATTCTACGGATCGGAGCGTGAAATGTCAGATCACTTAATCGGGCAGGTAGGTTAGAAAATTTAAAAAGGGAAATGGATAGGTTAAAGTTAGATATAGTGGGAATTAGTGAAGTTCGGTGGCAGGAGGAACAAGACTTCTGGTCAGGTGATTACAGGGTTATAAATACAAAATCAAATAGGGGTAATGCAGGAGTAGGTTTAATAATGAATAAAAAAATAGGAGTGCAGGATAGCTACTACAAACAGCATAGTGAACGCATTGTTGTGGCCAAGATAGACACAAAGCCCATGCCTACTACAGTAGTACAAGTTTATATGCCAACTAGCTCTGCAGATGATGAAGAAATTGATGAAATGTATGACGAGATAAAATAAATTATTCAGGTAGTGAAGGGAGACGAAAATTTAATAGTCATGGGTAACTGGAATTCGTCAGTAGGGAAAGGGAGAGAAGGAAACATAGTAGGTGAATATGGATTGGGGGGAAGAAATGAAAGAGGAAGCCGCCTTGTAGAATTTTGCACAGAGCATAACTTAATCATAGCCAACACTTGGTTCAAGAATCATGAAAGAAGGTTGTATACTTGGAAGAATCCTGGAGATACTAAAAGGTATTTAGGAACCAGGTTTTAAATTGTAAGACATTTCCAGGGGCAGATGTGGATTCTGACCACAATCTATTGGTTATGAACTGCAGATTGAAACTGAAGAAACTGCAAAAAGGTGGGAATTTAAGGAGATGGGACATGGAAAAACTGAAAGAACCAGAGGTTGTAGAGAGTTTCAGGGAGAGCATAAGGGAACAATTGACGGAATGGGGGAAAGAAATACAGTAGAAGAAGAATGGGTAGCTCTGAGGGATCAAGTAGTGAAGGCAGCAGAGGATCAAGTAGGTAAAAAGACGAGGGCTAATAGAAATCCTTGGGTAACAGAAGAAATATTGAATTTAATTGATGAAAGGAGAAAATATAAAAATGCAGTAAATGAAGCAGGCAAAAAGGAATACAAACGTCTCAAAAATGAGATCGACAGGAAGTGCAAAATGGCTAAGCAGGGATGGCTAGAGGACAAATGTAAGGATGTAGAGGCTTGTCTCACTAGGGGTAAGATAGATATTGCCTACAGGAAAATTAAAGAGACCTTTGGAGAGAAGAGAACCACTTGTATGAATATCAAGAGCTCAGATGGCAAACCAGTTCTAAGCAAAGAAGGGAAGGCAGAAAGGTGGAAGGAGTATATAGAGGGTTTATACAAGGGCGATGTACTTGAGGACAATATTATGGAAATGGAAGAGGATGTATATGAAGATGAAATGGGAGCTAAGATACTGCGTGAAGAGTTTGACAGAGCACTGAAAGACCTGAGTCGAAACAAGGCCCCGGGAGTAGACAACATTCCATTAGAACTACTGATGGCCTTGGGAGAGCCAGTCATGACAAAACTCCACCATCTGGTGAGCAAGATGTATGAGACAGGCGAAATACCCACAGACTTTAAGAAGAATATAATAATTCCAATCCCAAAGAAAGCAGGTGTTGACAGATGTGAAAATTACCGAACTATCAGTTTAATAAGTCACAGCTGCAAAATACTAACGCGAATTCTTTACAGACGAATGGAAAAACAGGTAGAAGCGGACCTCGGGGAAGATCAGTTTGGATTCCGTAGAAATGTTGGAACACGTGAGGCAATACTAACCTTACGACTTATCTTAGAAGAAAGATTAAGGAAAGGCAAACCTACGTTTCTAGCATTTGTAGACTTAGAGAAAGCTTTTGACAACGTTAACTGGAATACTCTCTTTCAAATTCTGAAGGTGGCAGGGGTAAAATACAGGGAGCGAAAGGCTATTTACAATTTGTACAGAAACCAGATGGCAGTTATAAGAGTCGAGGGGCATGAAAGGGAAGCAGTGGTTGGGAAAGGAGTAAGACAGGGTTGTAGCCTCTCCCCGATGTTATTCAATCTGTATATTGAGCAAGCAGTAAAGGAAACAAAAGAAAAATTCGGAGTAGGTATTAAAATTCATGGAGAAGAAGTAAAAACTTTGAGGTTCGCCGATGACATTGTAATTCTGTCAGAGACAGCAAAGGACTTAGAAGGGCAGTTGAACGGAATGGACAGTGTCTTGAAAGGAGGATATAAGATGAACATCAACAAAAGCAAAACGAGGATAATGGAATGTAGTCAAATTAAATCGGGTGATGCTGAGGGGATTAGATTAGGAAATGAGACACTTAAAGTAGTAAAGGAGTTTTGCTATTTAGGGAGTAAAATAACTGATGATGGTCGAAGTAGAGAGGATATAAAATGTAGACTGGCAATGGCAAGGAAATCGTTTCTGAAGAAGAGAAATTTGTTAACATCGAGTATAGATTTAAGTGTCAGGAAGTCGTTTCTGAAAGTATTTGTATGGCGTGTAGCCATGTATGGAAGTGAAACATGGACGATAACCAGTTTGGACAAGAAGAGAATAGAAGCTTTCGAAATGTGGTGCTACAGAAGAATGCTGAAGATAAGGTGGGTAGATCACGTAACTAACGAGGAGGTATTGAATAGGATTGGGGAGAAGAGAAGTTTGTGGCACAACTTGACTAGAAGAAGGGATCGGTTGGTAGGACATGTTTTGAGGCATCAAGGGATCACAAATTTAGCATTGGAGGGCAGCGTGGAGGGTAAAAATCGTAGAGGGAGACCAAGAGATCAGTACACTAAGCAGATTCAGAAGGATGTAGGTTGCAGTAGGTACTGGGAGATGAAGAAGCTTGCACAGGATAGAGTAGCATGGAGAGCTGCATCAAACCAGTCTCAGGACTGAAGACCACAACAACAACAACAACAACTTTTGTCGTGTTCTTCTTTTTATTGCATTTTATTACTGTAATGCCTTTTATACATTATAAGCTTATTACAGACTTCAATTATTGTATCCCCCTTTATTTTCGCTGTTTCACTTAATTATTGAACACTAGTGTATGCCAACATTAGCGACATCTGGTGAACTTACAACATAAACGTCTTGTGGCTACTGTACGTCGGCTTGTTTTAAACAGTAGTACTACTGACAACATGCATGTGATGTTATTTATATGTATTTGACGATGCTGGTGCTGATTCCGCATTTAACATTTGACGATGCCACTATGGCTGCAGTACATTAGGACTTAGTTTTTATGAAACAGGTATGCGTCTTCATATTTAAAGCGCACAAATGTAAATTTTGTCAGTACTGCTTTTCATTAAGGTCTATATATTGTTCTTAAGCTGTATACAGTTTGCGAGTGTATTTATGTTTTCCCATTTTTGCTGCAGATTTGGTGATGGTCATTAAAGACCGAAACCGGTAATCTGTTAGCAAAAAATTTGTGACCACAGACATAAATTAAAGGAAACTTATTACATATAATTAAGGCGATGGCGGTCAGTGGTCCCTTCAGTGCAGATACACACCAAGCTCCAACTCCTATGGGAATCGGCGAGAGACCACGAATAATGAGACTAACGAGCATGGGCGCTAAATTCCTAGTGTGCTATATAAGTTAAAGTCTTCGGCCAGTGTGCTCGGCCTAGTAAACAGGAGACCCAGGTTCGAATCCTCGCCTGACACGAATTTCAACTTGCACCAATCATACAAATCATTGCTCCCAATGTCATCAGTTCCTTTGTGTCCTCATTAATAACTTTATTGCTTCGGGGCATAGTTTGCTTCCTTGTGAACGTATTTCTCGTTAACTGAAAAAACAAGACTAATGGATGCCGCGATTACTTATAAATGGACGTATGTAATATGTGAAGCTTATTTAAGTGGACCTTTCATTACAAAGGAAATGAGCCAGAATGTTTTTGTTCCTGTCAGTATTCTTAAAGTAATTATGACATCTGACTTAACTTGAAAATTATTGGTTACATGGTTGAATATCAATGCGGATGATCCAAATGCCCTGCATCTGCGTCTTAGTCATAATGCCATTCAGCCTTGGGTATGTCATTCTCTGCTAAAAGCAAAAGTGAAAATCAACCTCAAGTTAGCATCCCTGCATCTGTGCGATCCCTTCAATACGCTGCAAGTGTCTTTCGCAGTCAGAACGCTGTTCTGTGTAGTTGTTGGTGCATTATGTCGGAGCTGAGTGAATTCGATTTTGGGAACATTGTTGATGCTCGTGTGGTGGGTGCATCCTTTGTTGTGTAAAGAGCTTTGTTCTCTGTCAGACAGGATAATGAGGGTCTTGTTGGATGTGTGTGGATACCTTGATGTACAATACAGGGAATTTTATATGAGCTTACCTTCTGACTGAACCGTGAATTTACTTTCAAAACGCCGCGCGGGATTAGCCGAGCGGTCTAAAGTCGCTGCAGTCATGGACTGTGCGGCTGGTCCCGGCGGAGATTCGAGTCCTCCTTCGGGCGTGGGTGTGTGCAGGGTCGGTCTTAGCCATCCAGGTGCCCCGGGCGAGTCGTCCAGTTGGCGCCCTTTATTGTATAAATAGCGAACCTGGCAGTGCTTTGCAACACGGTATTTGACTGTTTTCTAGAAATCGTCTTAAGTGGTTAATGGCATCATCTTATGATCATAACATGGTTTTTTCCATCGTAAATTTGAGTATTTTATTTTTTTAAATGGAAATGAAATCCAAATAATCTGAAAGCCCGTTAAGACGCTCCATGTGAGTCTTGTGTAGCCTGTGACGTCAGTCCAGCATGCTGCTGTCGCTGCCGTAACAGTCAGTATAGCAGTGATATATTGTTTGGGCATTCACGTTTTGGGAAATTGTCTAAAAATATTGCGTAGTACTGCACTGTACATCTACAACAACTCCAGAAAATTGTTTTTGCGTGTTCCAAACAAAGAAAAGATGCGTAAAATGTGGTTGAAACAGGCTCGTATATCCCAAATATTTATTTTCTTTTCTGAAGCACTTCTGTACTAAAGCGAACAAAACAAAATAAAAATTATTCAAATTGGTCAAGCCATTTCTTTGTTTTGGTGAGACTAACACACAACAATTGTTTTTTATATATAGGAGGTAATATGTATAACGAAAAAACACTAATTTTGAATTGGGTACCATATTTTTATTGAATTTAATATAACTGTAAGCCATAAACCTATATTTTCTGTCAGTCATCTGAACACAAAACATATTACGCCTAATGAAAAACAATTATAAACGACTAAAATTTAACTTTTCTCGCTTTTCTGTCGGCAAAGTCTCTGATCAGATTAGCAAAGTCCAGGTTTTCTGCAACTTCATTTTCAATGGACAGTGAGGCCAAAACTGGTTAGTCTTGTTTGAGACATTGTAGACCGCAAGTACGTTTTTATCAACTTCAGTTTGGAAAAACTGCGTTCGCCGATTGCGACAGTCACTGGTATTGTTAGCAAAATACGTAACGTTATCCAGATGTTGGGATATAACTCTTGAAGATTATGCTTTTTTATGAAGTTTAAGGCTTCAATAGGCGTTGCCTGGCTGTCTTCGAGATAGTGTTGCAGGCCTAAAATTTCGTCGCACAGCAAATTTCCATCAATATCTGACTTCATGTTGACAGTTAACTTTTCTTGTAATTTAGAACAGCATTGTATTAGTTCTTCTTTATTTTGATTTTTTTTAATGTCAAACAAGAAACTCCACGTCGCAGAAAATTCTTGCATCTGTTCAAATCTTTCTTTCATGGATATGTGCACGGTGTCCAACAGTGCATTGAAAAACTCTACTTTAAACTTCTTTTTTGGGTCAGTTATTTGATCATCAACAGCCTCTTCACCCGGCCTGCGTTTAATACGTCTTAATCGCATTTGTGGTTTAAATAATGGCTGCGTATCAAGATCCGAAGCCACTTCAGTTGCTGTTACAATAGCTTGTTCGAAACCTGTTTGTCTATATGTTTCCAAATAAGAGCAACATTTGTCAAGGATTCCCATAAACTCGACAAAGTTGATTGTGGGTGACTGACTTGCTTTACTCACAACGTTAATTTGAAACAGAACATCATACCATGTCACGAGGGAAACAATGAAGCTGAAGTCTTTTAATTGTCCTCCTAGTGTTGTCGCTTCGTGTGACACCGCAGCATCGCTTTGTTCAGTAGCATCGGCCAAGGAAACCAAAGCGTCATGCATTTCGCATAATTGATAACGAACCGCTTTGACGCTTTCAATTCGAGCTTCCCAGCGTGTCACTTACATTTTTCAGGGTGTATATCTTCAAATGGTCGGTCAAAATTTTCCATCTATTTACCGATCCAGCAAATAGATTAAACATTTTTTGTAACATTCCGAACAGTGTCACGGATTTTACTGATGATTTTGCCGCATCACACAATACCAAATTATAACTATGGCATCCACATGGCACAAAAAAAGCTAGTGGATTTTTCTTAATTCTGTTCTGGACGCCTTTATTTTTCCCCTTCATGTTCGCGCCGTTATCGTAGCCCTGTCCTCTGCAGTCATTAATGTTAAGGTCAAGATCACTCAATGTTTTTAAAATGCTTTCTGTGAGGCCTTCACCGGTTGTATCATCTATTTGCAGAAATGAGATGAAATGTTCTTTTACACTTACGCCATCCTCTGTTATGTCGGCGCATCTTAAAGTTATCGAAAGTTGTTCTTTGTGGCTTATATCTGGAGTACAGTCAGCTATGATTGCATAATACTTTGAACCCTTTATGCGGGATACGATTGTAGACATAACGTGTGATGCCATGAGTTCTATTAATTCATTTTGTATATTTTTGCCGCAATAATGGTCAGCCAAATCACCATTCAATGCCAGTCTGACGTGCTCTTCCATGATTGGATCAAACTTTGCCAATTACTGTACAAGACCTAAGAATTTTCCATTATTTGGGGTAAATAATTTATCTGATAACCCTCTGAATGCCATATTATTTTCAGCCAAATACAAAGTAATGTGCATCAATCTTTGAAGCACATTGCTCCATCGTAAACTTTCTTTAGAAATTAGCTTTTGTTCTTCCTTGTCAATAGTTAATCCAGCTTTAAACCTGATTTCAGCTTCAGTCCATTGAGTAAATGCTTTTTTGTGGTTAGGACTATTTTCATGCAGTTTCAGAGCTTCACTTAAATGTTTCCAATTTGTGAAACCCACAGTGGTAGTCAAATTAGTAGTTGACTTTAAATCAAACAGTCGACAACAAAAGCAAAAGACACTGTCGTTTGATACAGAATAAACTAGCCACCGTCGTCTGATAGTTTCTTCGTTTGATAGTTTTCTTGTGTAATGAGTTGAAGAGAAATGACGCCCATTTTCATCTTTTGGAAAGTTATTTAGACATACTTGTGAGGGTCCACATATGATAATGCCATCTATACCTCTAGCATTAAGTACTTTTGGCCACGTACCTACATCAGAAACATTGTATTCTTTTATTGCAAGAACGTTGATACTTTCATCGACCACAGATGTCATGTGTTGATTTTGACTTGGAGAAATATCAGAGGATTCATGCAAAGATGTACTGCGCTGGTCAATTTGATCACCTTCAATATGTGATTGTATATTTTTTGAGTAGAATTGTTCACAGTCTGAAGAAATATTTGCTGATACATGGACTTTTGATTCAATATCTGAAGTATTTGCCTTAGAATTTCCTTTAAGGTACTTCTAAATATTCATGTGCTTTTTAGTTTCTTCAAGAACTTTTTCTTTTTCAGCTTTTCTTTTCCGATTTTCTGAACCAGAAAGCTTTTTTTTAATCATTTCCTTCTCTTCTGGCATGATTTAATAATTTGACAAATTACTGCTTGGACACTGCTCTATTTCGCGACCACAATATTCGATCTATAACAAATAAAGAAATTCACCTATCAGTAGACGTAACTAGAAAAAAACCTGAACTGAAAGATAAAAATGTTTTTCGCACCTACCAGAGAATTGAAATGTTGACACAGTCACGACACTCGTTTCACTCACAATTATTCAGCCACGAAAACATGACCGCTGCCTCCGACTCTTACTGACAATTACTGACATGCGGGTGCAAATCGTAGCGCTGCCAACACATGCAGTCTAACAAACATTGTGTGGCGCTGTATTATTTCAGTAAGTTAGGGGAGAATTCTCTGTGAATGCAGTGCACGCATTGCATGCTCTATTAATTAATGTACATGAGTCATTAAGTCACAAATATTCGATATAAATACATTCTTATTAATTAAATCATAATGCAATGTATATTTCACAGTCTGTATTTTCTTTTATTTGGAGCGACCGGTAGTTTCTGTTGTAAACGAGAGATGGTGCGGCTGCATGGGCTCTTCCTTGTTGCAGTTCTTGAAACAAATAAGAGAGGCGCTTTGGTAGAGCCCGTGCTAGCCCGCGTCAAACATGGATGGTTGCAGACAATACGAAGATTGCATTCAGCATGATTTCTCTTCTGCTACCCCGAATTCATCGCGCATTCGTGAGATTAGCGACATATGTTGAATGAGACTGAATAATACTTTAGTTTCGCGAAATGGGTGATTGTAAATCGTAATTTTTTTTTACATGCGTTTAATACGTGGCGCCCCTTGGGCCCCGGCGCCCTGGGCGACCGCCCGAGTCGCCCCACCCTAAAGCCGGCGCTGGGTGTGTGTGTTTGTCCTTAGGATAATTCAGGTTAAGTAGTGTGAAAGCTTAGGGACTGATGACCTTACCAGCTAAGTCCCATAAGATTTCTGCTGGATTCCTTTCATTTTAATTTCTTAAATCTGTTGTCATTTACGGCATAAATTCCTCTTCTAAATTTTGTGGCGTTTCTGACTATCTGGGAGGAGACTGAGTAGTGGAACGTGTTACTTTCACACATAAACAAGAACGATCTGTCACACTACTACACTTTAAAACACAGTTTATATGTAATTCATGTCACACAGTCTCATACGGAACCTACATCCACTTTCTTTTATATACTGTATATGATAAGATACTGTCATCCTCCTTCCCTTCTGTGTGTGAGGATGAATGAGCAAATGTATTTCTAGTTGCATGCTTGAGGGTAGCAGACAAGCCTGTCTGCTAAAGAACAGTAGGACCAATGTCGGAACAGGTAGCTACGCTTTGTAAAAGCAGAGAGGTTTCTATTCTTAGTATGATCCTGTCCGTCCCTTGTCATGTTGGTATAGGAAGCTGCCCCTCTGGCCACTTCCGTTTGTATTTGTGAGCCACCCTCAGGAAGGGACCACGTCAGTCTGTCCGCGGCGAGCGTCTGAAGTGGTAAGATCTCCGGCTAAGTGCGTGTCTGCTAAGTCCGCAGGACAATGGATTTCTTAAGTTCAGCCTAAACGAAAATTTAATCACCTTTATTTAGCTCTAAAATATCTAATGTTATCTTAAATTCCAGCGCAGTGTAATTTGCGTGTGAAGTAGTTCAGAATATCTTCCGGTAGTTGCTTTGTCACTACTTTGTGAGTAAAGTGGAGCCACGTGTTGATCAGTAACTCTAACTAAGGTCATCAATCTTAAATGCGAATGCTCGTGTGATTATAACGTCTCGTCTTGACAATATTTTTCAATATAGCAACTTTTTTTTACTTTCAACCCACGTGGGGTGTACTTTGTGAGACCAGTACCACGTGCTTATACAATTGTTTGACCCATCGGGTTAATAGTAAGACGATAGTAACAAGTTCGAGGTTTTTCTTTTGTAAATTGCTTTTCGATCTAATTTATTTTAATTATCAAAATTATTGTGGAGTTACACTCTTCGTGTAAACCAAGTTGACCACGTGAAGCATGTGGTGTAATCATCAAAGTAGCCCTCAGCTATTCTTTTCGGGAAGATTTCACAGAGAGTTAGTATGAATTTAGTATACCAGTGTGTGGTAATTACATGACGGACAGGATTGCGCTACGAACGTAACTTCTTTGGGTGAAAATTGAATCGGTTGGTTGTGGTTAATTTCCTCTTGGATATGTTACAACATTCTTCGTGTGTTATTTTATGAATGCACTGTTGTATGTAGTCACCCAATCTTGGCTCCCTATTTGATGTGTTCCGTAAGATTACAAACTCACATTTTCACAGACCTAAATAAGGCACCAGCTTAGTTATGACTCAAGTTTAATATGCTGAAATTGCAATGATCAATGTTAAAATAAATTTCCAAATATAAACTGATTTATTTCTTTTTATTTAAATTCTCATTTTATAAATATATCACCGGTTGTCGTATGACGATTAAAAGATTATAATTAATGTTAGTCTGGTTGGGAATTTGGTAAGCTAGATTGGATACCTGGTGAAACAGTTTCTCAGTAATGCAAGGTTAACTTCCCCAGACAGCTCACAGCTTTTAACCCGCTTTTATTGTCTATCAGTGGACTCACGTCTTCATTCGCAATTTCCCACTAGTTGTATTTTTCAGAATTCAGGTACAAATATTTCCTAAAATTTATAAAGCATTGCTCTCATTTTTTTTCTGTAACTTGCAATAGTCGATACTTATGTAGTAGACCTAAGCTTTATTGCAGGATCAACTGAATTATAGAAAAAATTACATTTTCACTAGGAAAAAATCATAAAAATTAAATTGTAAAATGTGATATTTTTTCATCCTTGTAATATACATAATAGGTGGAATTAAATAGGTCTAGTACCACAGCAATCATATCATGCATAAATGGTAAGAATTTTGTCTCCTTCAAATGTATAACATTGGATTAAATGGTACCTCAGTTTGAGAATGCATTTTGGAAAAAAAATTGCATCAGTTTCTTTGTGCTGCCTTACCTGATAGCAACAACAAAATCGGTGAAACAGATAGATTATAAACAGTGCCTGAAAGAAATAGGTTTTGATTTTTACATTATATTTAGCCGGAAAAGTGCCCTGTATCCTTAAACGACATGTCAGGCGTTAAGGCTGCCAAGAGGGAATGAGAGAGAGAGAGAGAGAGAGAGAGAGAGAGAGAGAGAGAGAGAGACAAGTTGACAGTCGCAGGATCTGAGATATGTTATCACAAACGATGAAAGGTAAGTGCCTGATAACAGGAAATGAGTAGAATCTCCACAGAATCAGCGAAGATATGAATCCGTGGAAAACAACTAGAAGAAGGAAATCGATTTTCGGTGGGTATGGAGGAAACTTGACTGCTTGCTTGCATCTACAGGTGCCCCCTGCTCTCTTGTCTTATTCTGATGATCCCTATGCAACATATTCGATGGTGGTAAGAGAATTGTGAACGGTCTTCCTCGAATTTACCCAACAGGGATTAGAACTTCGTTGTCTTTCTTCCAAAACATCCTATCTGTTACACTTCCCCGTGGGTTATTTTGCCTTGCTGCAATCCAAGCAGTGCGCCTGTGAATTCCATTTCATGTCGCTCATTAGTAATATAACTAAAAGCTTAAAAGATGTGACGAGCGCCAGAGGCGTTGACGGAAAGTAATAACTTTTGTGGTACCAAAAGATGTCATAGAGGGAAAAAGTTGTAAAGAAAGACAGATTTACACTAATAATAAAACTGTAAGTCTATCTTGTCTGCACATTGCAAATATTTGCCAAAAACTATTTGTGGATAATGTAAGAGTCCTTTTCCCTTTTGGCATTTCATTCCCCTCACCCCACACGGGAGTGGGTTGGGCTGTCAGCGGATACAAGTTACCGCACTTTAGGCATGTAAGAGTAAAGACTTTAAAACATATTATAAATTTGGACACGGCGGTTGACAAAATAAATGTTTGACATGATAAAAAGTCATAGATTCAGTTGCATAATTTAAAATGCAAAAGGCGGATTTGTTGATTAAGTAAGAGATTGACACGGATGAAATGGCAAATGAATGTTTCGCAAAAAATAAAATAAAAACATTATGAAGAGTTGCATAAGTTAAAAAAGCAAAAAGCTGGTATGTTGTCTGATTAAGAGAGCTGTAGATGAGGAACTGATGAGCGGCCCTATACTGCCAGTAAGACAGATATCGTGGGAACGTCGCACTTGGGGAAGTGCAGAAGAGGGTGTCCGTGTGGGCGGAATTCTGGAGAGTGGATGGGGATACCGTTCTGTGCCAAGCATTAGGTTGTGGGTGGAGAGGAGCAGAGAGGAGGGAGCCCTGACCGGGGAAGATGGGTTGGGTTCCGTTTAGATCTGGTAGGATGGTATAAGTCAGGGCATTGTCCGCTTAATTTACAAAACTACTAGACAGATTTTCACGGGGTTTTCACAAATAATTTTAGCGTAGCTGGGGTGACACATAGGTTTAATATCATCAAAAAATCATATCACGAAACCAAAGATGTCTTACATTAAAGTTTTAGTAGCCCGCTCAGCTTAGTGACACCCTCGTCACAGTGATAGGGCTGTCTAGCTTTTCTACCTCGATGACAGGGTTTTCGGAAGTTAACGTCAGTGGCAGTATTAAGCGCTGCGATCTTAGCTTGACAGATACAAACTAATATGGAATTTACTTGGCTAGGTGACATGGATTTATTGATTTCCCTTTTTGGTATTAAAAACGTAATGAAATTCCTTTGCTTCTTTCGATAGGGTTTATTTATGAATGAAATCTTCTCGGTTTTCAAGCTGCGTCATTTCTGATAAAAAAATCCGCTGATAATCATTTCAATTTTTCGATGGTGGAGATATCCATGCAAAGCTCGAATGTTTTATTCCAGACGACGGAGCTTGAAAAGCGAGAAGATTAATTCAGGCATGCGGCCCGGAAAGACTCAGAGGTATTACTTATATTTGACTCTCTGACTAGGAAAAATGAATTTATTGAGTTTACTATGCGATTTTGGTGCCTACTTATTAGGTTTTGACTTCGTTTCGTTTACGAATAAAACTAACAAGAAAACGGTCGATTGTTTCCCAGTACACTAGAACGGCTAAAGAATTCAATGACGATCACGAGTCGAGACCTGGTGCAGCTCTAGGACCTCAGTCTTTAGCCCGCTGTTTGGAAAGTCCTTCCGAAAGCGAGGAACTACGTAACTCTCATCACGAGTGTTATGCAATGTGTCGCGCCTCACTATATATTATAACAAGTTGTCCGTTCATAGATACTTCGTTCCGTCAGCGCAAAGCCTGGGCAGGTCGCTAGTTTTAGAATATGTGCGAGTAACATCGAACAAGTAAGTGACGACGTAGGATGCATGAAATTCTCTGAGATGAAGAGGTCATCGCAGAATAGGAATTCGTGGTGGTCTGTATGAAGTCAGTCAGAAGATTTAAGACTACGGAGGAAAAGGTAACTGAGGACTTTTGGTATGTGTGCAGCTCTAAAATTATTTTCATGCGAAAGAGAATCGAGGCAGCTACAAAAAAAGAAATAAATAAAAAAAGGCGGCACGTAGATGAATAATTGCGGAACAACTTTAGGCTCAGTCAACTTTTTCAGGCTATTACTTCCTAAATCTTGCGACAGTCACAGTTCGACGTGGAAAACTTTCTCCCTTTCTCCGGTACCGATAATGAGAACTTGCTTCTCGCTAAAGTGGAACGTAATTTTAATTTTGCTTCTCGATTTTCTCTTTCGAAACACGTGTTCTTGTCTTTCTCATTGCAGCGCTACATTATTGTTAGAGCAGCCCGCACTGGAACCACAGAGCGGGTGCAACGGCGCTAGGAACAAAGCTGTAACTGTTCTGCGGGAGAGGCGGGGAGCGGTAAAAGTGGTGGTCGCGTGTAGTGCGGGACGTGAGGCCGGAGACCTGGTGTGGAGTCACGTATGGGCGTGTTTCCGGGGGTCGCGGCAGGCCAGGGAATCGCCGAATTTTGACACGTCGGCCGCCAGATGGCGCGCCAGACATCTGTCGCCTGGCGCCGCAAACACGCGCCACCTCTGGCGCAGACAGGGCTCACAGCCGACGGACAACTGGGCACAAACACCCGAGAGTGTTACATTATTTCGTTTGCAAACCCAGCGTATGGGCTAATTTTAGCGAATGGCAGCTCCGGTTGCAACAGGAAAAGAGAAAGAAACAAAAGAAAGAAAGAAAAAACCACGACTAGTTTCGGACTGATATAACTTATAACAATAAATAAACACTTCAGTAGTTATGGTACACTCCAAGGCAAAATAGAAATGATGCACCACGAAGGAATTATTCGAATGAGATCGACATCGGTAGATGTGGTGTACTTTTACAAACAAACAAATAATAACAATTTCAGAAAAACTGAATGAGTCATTCAAGAGAACTGGGCGAATCAATAACGCTTGGACCACCTCAGGCCCTTGTTCAATGAGGTATGCGGCTTGAGATTGTTGGATCTGTTGCATGTGTTCCTGAGGGATATCGTACCAAATTCTGTACAGCTGGTAAGTTAGATTCCGAGATGGTTGGAGGTTCAAAATGGCTCTGAGCACCATGCGACTTAACTTCTGAGGTCATCAGTCGCCTAGAACTCAGAACTAATTAAACCTAACATAAGGACATCACACACATCCATGCCCGGGGCAGGATTCGAACCTGAGACCGTAGCGGTCGCTCGGCTCCAGACTGTAGCGCCTAGAACCGCACGGCCACTCCGGCCGGCTGGTTGGAGGTCCCCCAGCATTATGCTCCATAGATTCTAGACAGGGGACAGAGCCGATGTCTTTGGTAACGAAGACAGGGTTGGCAAGCACGAAGAGAAGCAATGGAAACTGACGCCATGTGCGGGAAGGCATTACCCTGCTGAAAGGTAAGGCCAGGATGGCTTGCCACGAATAGCCACAAAATGGGGAGTTCGGTGTCGTCGACGTACCGCTTTGCTGTAACAAAGGGGTCTTGTAGTGAAATGAAACGTCGCCGCAGGCCATCCCTCCTGGTTGCCTTGCAGTATGGCGGGCCGCTGTCCGGGGCGTCTCCAGAAACGTATTCGGTCTGGACTCTCGTTGACTGGAGAAGCACTGTGTCCACTGACGAGTCCCGCTTCGAACTGAGCCCCAATGACCAGTGAAGACGTGTCTGGAGACAACGAGACAGTAGTGGGATAGCAACCTGACTGTGCCGCCCGCCATACGGCCAGGAAAACAGGAGGGATGGTCTGGTGGGGTGCCAAGTCCTTTCACAGCAAAACGCATTTGGTTGTCATCAGCTGCACCCCTACAGCACAGCGGTACGTCGACAATATTCTACGCTCCGTTTTGTTGCCCTTCATGACAAACCTTACTGGGCCTACATTTCACCAAGATAATGCTCTCCCGCATGTAGCGAACGTTTCTGTTGCTTGTTCTCGTGCTTGCCAAACTCTAACATCACCAGCTGGATCTGTGCCCAACTGAGAACGTTTGGAGTAGTACGGGCAAGGTCCACCAACCAGCTCGGGATTCTGGCGATTTAACGGGCCAATTGGACAGAATTTGGCACGATATCCCTCTGGATGACAGCCAACAACTCCATGCCAAGCTGAGTAGCTGCTTGTGTAAAGGCCCAGTTGTGGACCAACGTGTTATTGACTTGCTAAATTTGTAAAGCTCTTTCTCTTGAATAAATCATCCAGTTTTTCTGAAATTTTAATAATTTGTTTGTCTGTAAATGTACACCACATCTACCGATTTCCTTCTCATTTGGATAATTCCTTCGAGGTGCCTAGTTTTTTTTTCTTTTTAGAGTGTTGAAGGAGGTATTCGACTTGAGATTGTTAGATCTGTTTGATGTCTTCCTGAGGGATATCGTACCAAATTCTGTCCAGCTGGTATGCTAGATCCCGAGCTGGTTGGAAGTCCCTGAGCATTATGCACCATAGATTCACAGCAAAACTCCTTTTGTTGTCATCAGCTGCACCCCTACAATACAGCTATACATCGACGATATTCTACGCTCCGTTTTGTTACCCTTCATGACAAACCAGGGCCTACATTTCAGCAAAATAATGCTCTCCCGCGCATAGCTCTCCGGATACTTTACTCCGAAAAAAATTATAGTCCACAAGAATGTAAAGGAATTACTGGCAACGTTCTAGCACGTCAGCGTATTTTGCAAGATGGTGACTCTTAATAATAATGCGATCTAGTCTCATTAGTGTTCCACATGACTAATGTCACGATATCGCAAATATCCAGCGGAACGTTTCACAATCTGCTAAACTGAAAGGGATAAAACATTGATATGTCGCACGGCCGACTCACGTTTCTGCTGCCGGAGGCCAGACCAAAAAAACATATCAGTACGAAGATTATGATGTACCACGTGTTCAAATATGATTTACTTAATTTAAAAAACACAACATGTTTCCGGACCCATGGCTACATTATCAAGTTCTACAAATACCCAGTACAGGGGTTGTGTGTGCAAGGGATGTTTACCCCCAGCGGTGTCATTCTGTGCCTTGCGGCGTCATACGGATGCGGCGCGGAGGGGCGTGTGCCCTGCACGCCCCTCTCCCTGCCGTTTTCCCCACTTTACAGAACGTGAAGCTGCTGCTTCTGAGTCTGTCTTCCATAAAAATTATGTCAGGGCCGAATGCAGCTCTGAAGTGGCGCACATGTGGAAGGAACAGTGACACAGTTGCGTTGGCCGCTGACTGAGGCGTGTTCAAAGGTTTGGAGGTCAGTACGCCCATGCTACGCGATGCTTCCCCCCACCATGACACTTGAACTACCAAAACGATCATGTCTGACCTTGTTCCTGGTTGCATCACGTGTTTCCACCTCTCGCCGTATGTTACTTCGAGAATTACTACTCAGACTGAACCTGCCCTCAACCCAGAAGTACACGCGAAACCCAGTCCATTCCCTATGCTCTTGGCACCATCGCAAATGCTGTCACCGACGTGACCGTGTCAACGGAAAACAACGTACTGGTTACCGGGCAAAGAGACCAACCGCACACAGTCGCAATCCCACTGTGGAGCATTAGATTGCGTGCCTGTGGAATGTGGCTGTAACTGCTCCCGTTGTTTGACGTGGGTCTGGTCTTGCCCGATCCGTAGTGTAGCTGTCACCTCTGCTGTACTTCACTGTTGTCGACCACCTCTTCTCGTTTGAGCAGGAGTGCCTGCCGTTCGGAACGCTCTCCGTGGACGTAAAACAACGCTGTGTGCAATACCAGATTCTTTCGGTTGGAGTCTTCACATTTCGTCCTCGTTCCACTTTCCCTGTGATTCTTCCTCGAATGAAGTCGTCCAAATGTTATATTTGGGCCGTGTTGTAATGAAGACGTGCCCATAACGGTGTACCGTAATTGCTCACCGATTCACACACACACACACACACACACACACACACACACACATACACAACTGCCTTGCGTTGCGGCGCCATCCCCATTTGACGCTATAGTCACGCTGACCTCATGCCATGCGATGTCAACATTTCTGGGCGATTTACCGGCGACATGCTCCCCTACTGTCATTGATTTTCTCTGTGTTGTCAGTATGTTATGTAAATTTATCTATCTCGTCCGTATGTTTTGCAGAACAGTGTATGTATCAAGGTATAATTTTTGTCACACATAATCAACCGAATATAGCCACAGTACCATGCTATCTTATGACGTCACCTCTGCATTGACACCATCAGGGACGTGACAGGCGTAGCATGTGCCAGCGCTCCGTAGCCCTCTCACAGTACTAAAGTGACGGCTTACACCCGTTGCCGGTTACGTTGAAACATCCATACGGACGCCGTAGCAGTCGCAGACGAACTAAAAGCCTGCACATGGCCGGCGTGTTTCAGGTCTGCACTCGTCGTTAGGGGCGCGGCCAAAATTCCAGTGCACAAGCTGTCTGCACAAATGCTAGTGTGCATCGCGTCGAAAATGTTCTTGTAACATGTGCCCAGGCAAATTATAAGTGGGCGAGCAAGTATATGAGTACAGTATATGGTCGCTTGAAGATTTTGAAGTTAACGAAGAATATTGTGCTCGCTAATGGAGAAGAGCCCGTTTCAAACAATACATCACATAATAAACACTATTTCACATCACAGGAATCGCATCGCAAAGTATGATCCAGCCAGTATTTTGTAGCTGTGAATAGGCGTGCCAGCGTCTTAGTAAGTTTTTGATACATTATAATGTGTTCAAAGAACAAGCTTATCGAAAGAAAATTTAATCACTAGCAAGGAACTATCCTTTCACCATAAATTCCAAGAAAGTCACAAGTGAAAGAAATAATCAAAAGAGGCCAAAGTTAGGTAAATTTTCTTTTTACAGTTCATTTTCAATCGAGTTATTATCGTAATAGAAGGCAGTAGTAACTGTAGTTACTCATACAGTATTGCACTACTACTGCATAATCAAAAGAGGCCAAAGTTACAGTTCATTTTGAATCGAGTTATTATCGTAATAGAAGGCAGTAGTAATTGTAGTTACTCATACAGTATTGCAATTTTACTGCAGACAGTAAGTTCAAATTAAAAGTTACATAAAGTTAAATTCATATTCTATGACAAAAGCGGTTGCCTTTCCGGTAGTCAAAATTAGAAATCTGCGTTGTATTTTGTAAGTCACGTCATGTGCGTATGTCTGCGTAACATTAGTACTAAAAAATAGTTGTTGCAATGAGTCGAAGTTTTTACTGCACCTACTTGAAAAGCAATCAGTTGCAGACAATTTTTTTTTTTTTTTGTCATCAGTCTACTGACTGGTTTGTTTGATGCGGCCCGCCACGAATTCCTTTCCTGTGCTAACTTCTTCATCTCAGAGTAGCACTTGCAACCTACGTCCTCAGTTATTTGCTTGACGTATTCCAATCTCTGTCTTCCTCTACAGTTTTTGCCCTCTACAGCTCCCTCTAGTACCATGGAAGTCATTCCCTCATGTCTTAGCAGATGTCCTATAATCCTGTCCCTTCTCCTTATCAGTGTTTTCCACATATTCCTTTCCTCTCCGATTCTGCTAGAACCTCCTCATTCCTTACCTTATCAATCCACCTAATTTTCAACATTCGTCTATAGCACCACATCTCAAATGCTTCGATTCTCTTCTATTCCGGTTTTCCCACAGTCCATGTTTCACTACCATACAATGCTGTACTCCAGACGTACATCCTCAGAAATTTCTTCCTCAAATTAAGGCCGGTATTTGATATTAGTAGACTTCCCTTGGCCAGAAATGCCTTTTTTGCCGTAGCGAGTCTGCTTTTGATGTCCTCCTTGCTCCGTCCGTCATTGGTTATTTTACTGCCTAGGTAGCAGAATTCCTTAACTTCATTGACTTCGTGACCATCAATCCTGATGTTAAGTTTCTCGCTGTTCTCATTACCTTCGTCTTTCTCCGATTTACTCTCAAACCATACTGTGTACTCATTAGACTGTTCATTCCGTTCAGCAAATCATTTAATTCTTCTTCACTTTCACTCAGGATAGCAAGGTCATCAGCGAATCGTATCATTGATATCCTTGCACCTTGTATTTTAATTCCACTCCTGAACCTTTCTTTTATTTCCATCATTGCTTCCTCGATGTACAGATTGAAGAGTAGGGGCGAAAGGCTACAGCCTTGTCTTACACCCTTCTTAATACGAGCACTTCGTTCTTGATCATCCGCTCTTATTATTCCCTCTTGGTTGTTGTACATATTGTATACGACCCGTCTCTCCCTATAACTCACCCCTACTTTTTTCAGAATCTCGAACAGCTTGCACCATTTTATATTGTCGAACGCTTTTTCCAGGTCGACAAATCCTATGAAAGTGTCTTGATTTTTCTTTAGCCTTGCTTCCATTATTAGCCGTAACGTCAGAATTGCCTCTCTCGTCCCTTTACTTTTCCTAAAGCCAAACTGATCGTCACCTAGCGCATTCTCAATTTTCTTTTCCATTGTCCTGTATATTATTCTTGTAAGCAGCTTCGATGCATGAGCTGTTAAGCTGATTGTACGATAGTTCTCGCACTTGTCAGCTCTTGCCGTCTTCGGAATTGTGTGGATGATGCTTTTCCGAAAGTCAGATGGTATATCGCCAGACTCATATATTCTACACACCAACGTGAATAGTCGTTCTTTTGCCACTTCCCCCAATGCAGACTAATACGTAAAGAATAATAATCAGTTTTTGTCCCGATTAAGGATGTTTTCAAACACACAACATTAGTGTGAGGTACGTAACACAGAACATATTCCATAACGTCTTTTGTGTTCATGGTACACACGTCTTTTACACGTGAGCTAGCGCGTGTGCATTTTGTGAAGTTGCTGCCTTTTCTTTGCCACTTTATATTTCCATGATTTCAATGTCATTACAGTCATTTAAAATGGCTCTAAGCACAATGTGACTTAATATCTGAGGTCATCAGTCCCTTACAACTTAGAGCTACGTAAACCTAATAAACCTAAGGACATTTCACATATCCACGCCCGAGGCAGGATGCGAACCTGCGACCGTAGCAGCAGCGTGATGTCGGACTGAAGCGCCTAGAACCGCTCGGCCACAGAAGCGAGTCATTTACTAAATTTAAATTTTTGCTCTTTTTGTAGCTGAAACCGTCTTGTTCCGCAAGCTGAATTCATTCAGATCATATTCTGGCATTCAAAATTGGGGCTACCGAGAGTGAGATTTTATTTTATTACCTTTTTCTTCATTTCGACCGGTGTTGTACGTAATGACAAATACTCGTGCATAAGCGATCAAGTTGCAACACTCTCTATTCTATCAGTAAGCATTGATCTTTGGATTCGATGTCTTATTTCCACTAACAGTTGGACATTAGGTACAAGTATCCCAAAAAAGCCTTACATATCCCCTAGAGTATGGGTTAGTTATAAGTTACTGGGTCAGAGCCCGCTGCTTCACTCGCGCTGCACAGGTACTTCTTTTTCTTTAATCTAATTTTTATCTTGTTTACAAACTGCAACCCCTTCCGAACTTTTCACACTAATTAATGCCATAGAAGCATGGTCCTTTCCGAATGCACTTCTGACCAAAAAGCGATTCTGGTAGCGGGAGTCCAAAGTTTCTGCGTTTTTGTGACGACATTTCCATACAAACTTTCATCCTCTAACGCATATTTCTTTATATTTAACCGAGAAGTGAAATAGCAGTTTCCAAAGGTTGACGTTCAAAAAATTTTTATGTGACGAAATATTTTCTTAAAAATTCTCAACCCCTAATTCGCCCTCTTAGCGGCTGAATTTCCAAAAACAATGAAACACGTAATTTTTTATTTCTAGCAGAGAAGCCAAATAGAAATTTTCGTACATTCAGCTGTAAAGTGCTTTCATAATGAAATAAGTTCATAAAATTATTCATCCCCTATTTCACACCTTAGGGAGTTGAATTTCCTAATACACTGAAACACGTACTTTTTAATTTGTAACCAAGAAGACAAATGTCAACTATCATAGATGCAGTTCTTTGCTAAAATGGCATAAAATCGTATCTGTATGAGACTAGCAAAGTCTCTGAAACTGCGTTATTTCATTGTATAAGTACCTGCACCTGCGTTTCAGGCTGGATCCCCCACTTGCGTACGATGCTGAGGTGCTATTCCAGAACATGGAGAGCCTGAGCAACTTCGTTTATGTGTAAGGGGGAATTTAGACTGCGGTGGCGGTGAGAATGTGGATCGAGGAGGAAGGCGTTCCAGGGCAATCCGTGCAGTTGTGTGAACTGCTGTGCCGAGGTGGCTTAGTTGCTGACGCACCTGCCTAGTAAGCAGGAGATGCGGGTTCAATTCCCGGCCTTGGTACAAATTTTCACTCGCCGTTTCAGTCTCTGTAAATAAAACCGACAGTATAAGATCAGCACCCTCAGAAAATGTCAAGCTTCTATTCTTAGTGGTTTGGGCTGGGCGATGATGAGTCAGTGGATTGGTCAGTCAGTAAGGAAAATTGCCTACTATTAACGTTAATAAAACCGACAAACTGCAGGGACGGATTCCTGACAGGGAATAGAGGAAAAAAGGTACTATGAACATATGTCCGGAAAAGGACGGTGTACATGCAACGACAGCAAATCATCCTGCACATGGTATACAGCTGCATCGCCTTCACGTCACAACAGATGTTTAAAGTGGTCTCCATGGGTTGCAATGCATGTGTTCATACTCGCATCGTGCACTGCCGCACACTTTCGTACGTTCTAGCCTCTCTCCGAATAGCGTCATAGGCGTCGTGAACATGCTGCTCAAAAGTCCTCCACTGTAGGAATTGGTTCCGTATACACCATGGTCTTCAGATGCCCCCAGAGGTAAAAATACAGTCCTATCCAACAACTGCGGAAGATGTTGTTGATGTGTCGGCGAACTGTAATGCGGAAGTAGTGTGGTGCTCCGTCATGCAGAAACCACACGCACATACTCAAGCAGTCCAGGCAGTGTATTCCAGGGTGTGTTCCTCCGTGGAGGCGACGTGCAATAATAACCGCTCCAAATATGGGGTCGACGAGAATTCCTGCCCATACATTGATGCTAAACCGATGCTGATGAGACACCTCAACCATTACCGAGGATTGTCTGTAGCCCACAAAAGACGATTATGCAGACTGATGACGCCAGTTCTCTTTTTTGAATCTTTTGACTGGTTTGATGCGACCCGCCACGAATTCCTGTTCTGTTCCAACCTCTTCATCTCAGAATAGCATTTGCAACCTACGTCCTCAATCATTTGCTGGATGAATCTCAATCTCTGTCTTCCTTTACAGTTTTTGCTCTCTACACCTCCCTCTAGTACCATGGATGTCATTCCCTTATGTCTTAACATATGTCCTTTCATTCTGTCCCTTCTCTGTGTTTTCTAAATACTCTTTTCCCCTCCGATGCTGCGCAGAACCTCTTCATTCCTTACCTTATCAATCCATCTAATTTTCAACATTCGTCTGTAGCACTACATCTCAAATGCTTCGATTCTCTCCTGTTCCTGCTTTCCCACAGTCCATGTTTCACTACCATACAATACTGTGCTCCAGACATACATTCTCAGAAATCTCGTCCTCAAAACAAAGCCTATGTTTGATACTAGTAGATTTCTCTTGGCCGACAATGCCCTTTTTCCAGTGCTAGTATGCTTCTGATATCCTCCTTGCTCCTTCCGTCATTGTATATTTTGCTTCCTATGTAGTAGAATGCACAACTTCACGTACTTCGTGATCATAAATTCTGATGTTAAGTTTCTCACTGTTCTCGTTTCTGCAACTTCTCATCATTTTCGTCTTTCCTCGATTTACTCTCAATCAGTATTGTGTATTCATTAGACCGTTCATTCCATTCAGCAGATCATGTAATTCTTCTCTACTTCCACTCAGGACAGCAATGTCATCAGCGAGTTTTATCATTGATATCCTCTCAACTTGGATTTTAATCCCACTCCGGAACCTTCCTTTTATTTCCATCATTGCTTCTTCGATGTATAGTTTGAACAGTAGGAGCGAAAGACTATATCCCTATCTTTCATCCTTTTTCACCTGACCACGTCGTTCTTGGTCGTCCGCTCTTATTATTCCCTGTTGACTCTTGTACATATTGTGTATTACCCGTCTCTCCCTGTAGCTGAATCCTATTTTTCTCAGGATTTCGAACACCTTGCACCATTGTACGTTGTCGAACGCTTTTTCCAGGTCGACAAATCCTATGAACGTGTCTTGATTTTTCTTTAGTCTTGCTTCCATTATCGACCGGAATGTCAGAATTGCCTCTAGAGTGTCTTTACTTTTCTAAAGCCATTCTGATTGTCATCTAACACAAAAAATGGATCAAATGGCTCTGAGCACTACGGGACTTAACTTCTGAGGTCATCAGACCCCTAGAACTTCGAACTACTTAAACCTAACTAACCTAAGAACATCACACACACCCATGCCCGAGGCAGGATTCGAACCTGCGACCGTAGCGTCGCGCGATTACAGACTGAAGCGCCTAGAGCCGCTTGGCCACAGCGGTCGGCCATCTAACACATCCTCAATTATCTTTTCAAACTTCTGTCTACTATTCTTGGCAGCAACACGGATGCATGCGCTGTTAAGCTGATTGTGCGATAATTTGTTGCCACTTGCCCCAGTGATTTTAGAAATTCTCCTGGAATTTTATCTATCGCTTCTGCCTTATTTGATCTTAAGTCTTCCACAGCTCTTTTTAATTCTAATTCTAATACTGAATCCCCTATCTCTTCTAAATCGACGCTTGTTTCTTCCTATATCCCATCAGATAAATCTTCCCCCTCATAGGAGCCTTCACTGTCCTCTTTCCACCTATCCAATCTCTCCTCTACATTTAATTGTGGAATTCCCGTTGCACTCTTAATGTTACTACTCATGCTTTTAAGTTCACCGAAGATCGTTTAGACTTTCCTGCAAGCAGAGTCTATCCTTCTGACAATCATTTCATTTTTGATTTATTCACATTTTTCATGCAGCCATTTCGTCTTATCTTCCCGGCACTTCCTGTTTATTTCATTCTTCAGTGTCTTGTATTTCTGTATTCCTGAATTTCGGTGAACATTTTTGTACTTCCTTCTTTCATCGATCAACTGTAGTATTTCTTCTGTTACCCATGGTTTCTTAGCAGTTTACTTCTGTGATTGCCCTTTTTAGAGACGTCCATTCATCTTCAACTGTACTGCGTACTGAGCTAATCCTTATTGCTGTATATACAACCTTAGAGAACTTCAAGCGTCTCTCGTCATTCCTTAGTACTTCCGTACTCCACTTCTTTGGATGTTGTTTCCTTCTGACTAATCTCTTCAAGTTCAACCTACTCTTCATGACCACTAAATTGTGTCCTGAGTTTATATCGACTCCTGGGTAAGCCTTGCAATCCAGACCTGATTTCGGAATCTCTGTCTGACCATGACGTAATCTGACTGAAATCTTCTCGTATCACCCAGCCTTTTCCAAGTATTACCTCCTTCACTTGTGGTTCTTGAACAGTGTATTCGCTATTATTATCTGAAATTTTTTACAGAACTCAATTAATCTTTCTTCTCTCTCATTCCTTGTCCCAATGCCATATTCTCCTGTAACCTTTTCATCTACTCCTTCCCCTACATCTGCATTCCAGTCCGTCAGGACTATTAGAGTTACAACACCTTTTACGTGCTGTACTGAAATTAAACTAAACTCCGCCCGAACAGGCCACGAAGGCCCAACGGTACCGTTCGGCCGCCGTGTCACCCTCAGCCCACAGGCGTCACTGGAGACAGACATGGAGGGGCGTGTGGTCCGCACACTGCTCACTCGGCCTACGTCAGTTTACGAGACCGGAGCCACTGCTTCCCAATCAAATAGCACCTGGGTTTGCCTCACAGGGGCTGTACGTACTGTGTTACCCTTTCAATATCCTCATATACTTTCTCTACCTCTTCATCTTCAGCTTGCGACGTTGGCATGTATAACTGCACTATCGCTATCGGTGTTGGCTTGCTGTTGATTCTGATAAGAAGAACCCTATCACTAAACTGCTCAAAGTAACTCGCTCTTTGCCCTACCTTCCTATTCATAACGAATCGTACTCCTGTTACGCCATTTTCTACTGCTGTTGATATTACCCTACATTCATCCAACCAGAAATCCTAGTCCTATTTTCATTTCACCTCAGTTGCCCCTACTACATCTAGATTGATCGTTTGACTTACCATTTTCAGATTTTCTGCCTTCCCTACCACTTTCAAGTTTCTGACATTCCACGCCCTGACTTGTAGAACGGTATCCTTTCGTTGATTATTCAATATTTTTCTCGTAGTCACCCGAATGGGGAACTATTCCGGTATCTTTTGGCAATGGAGAGATTGTAATGACATTTTCTCAACAACTGGCCTCATATCCTGTGCATACACGCTTCAATAAAGTGGTTTCCATGCTTTCTGCATCGTCATGCGGTTGATCATTGCTGATTCTTCCGCCTTTAGGGGCAGTTACACACCTCAGGGACAAGAGAGTGCCTTGAAACTCTGTCTGCTCCTCCGCCCCCTTGGAGGGATATTAGCTGTTAATAACTGTTGCTCTAGTTGTAGGTGATAAGCAGCTGTTGTCATGCAGGATACACTTTGGTTTACACCATGCTGGCGCGCCACTTGCTTGGAGTTTGTACTATGGTTCGCCTCAATATTCCGTAGAACCTGGTCCTCCATATCTGTTGTACGCACAATCCGCCGCCTCCCTGCTCGTTCAGCTGTCTGAAAGGATCCATGATCACACTATCGCCCAAAAAGGCTTAAAATTTTGTGTGGCATGGTTGGTGTCAACGAAGGTAATTGTCCTCGTATAGCCGTGCTGCCTCTCTACCTCCCCCATCTGCTTGGCCGAACGCAAACAATATCTCGAATTGTTCCCGACTCGAATAGCGGACGATGTTGCTGCTTACAGTACAGCCTGCAACAAAAGGAACACACGGCACATGGTCAGAGGAACATCAGTCATCAGCGCCAACTAACGTGGCAACTATGCATCTCCAGACACATGTTCACCCAGTGATCCGTCCCTGCAGTTTGTCGGTGTTATTAATATTCACTCTGTACATAGAGATTTCCTTATGTCTTACTACATGTGCCATCATTGTATCCTACTGTTTTGTCAGTGTGGTCGACATGTTCATTTCCTCACTAGTTGCCGAGAACCTCCTCGATTCTTATGTTATCAGTCCACCTAATTTACAACATTCTTCTTCTGTAGCGACTCACCCCATAAGCTTGAATTCTTTCCTTTGCCGGCTTTCCCACAGTCCGTGATTCCTTTCCGTCCTGTGATGAGCTCCAAACGTACAGTCTCAGAAGTTTCGTCCTCAAATTAGGATCGATATTTGATACTGGTAGATTTCGTTCAGCCAGGAATGGTCTGCTTGCCTGTGCTAGTCTGCGTTTTGTGTTGTCGTTTTTTCTTCCTTCCAAGTTAGCGGAATTTCTTAAACTCTTCTGTTTCGAGAGCCCCAATTTTGATATTAAATTTGTAGCTAATCTCGTTTTCCTACTCCTCGTTACTTTCGTCTTTCTTTCTCAATGCATACTTTCGATCATTAGACTTTTCATTTCATTCACCAGGTTCTGTAATCTTGTATGATACTGATCTAAAACATTGCTCACAATCTAGATTAGATGCAGAGCGGCAGTTAAGATGTGAATTGTAGAAGGGAAAAAATCGTTGGTTACCATAAGTAACCGTGGACTACGTCAGCTTTCCTAGCATCTTTGGCCAGTGGCGGCCGTACCCGCTTTACTTGTATGTCGGGTGTGTTGCATACCTGTATCAGCGTTATAACGATCGCTTCGTTTACGTATGCAATCAGTATGTCAGTAGATTCCTCTAAAAACCAGAAGTGGCGATCCTTCTAGAGGATATATAATGGGCTTGGTAACCTACGGAACATTTTTGTTCTACGTAGTTATCGTCCTGTCTGTTGCTTACGAATAAGCATTATTTGCAGCTAAATTGTCAATGTTTATTTCAGGTTTTGTTCGAAAATTGTTGATTTATAACGTGAAACAGAAGGATGATGTAGTAAAAATAAAAAAATGGTTCAAATGGCTCTGAGCACTATGGGACTCAACTGCTGTGGTCATAAGTCCCCTAGAACTTAGAACTACTTAAACCTAACTAACCTAAGGACATCACACACATCCATGCCCGAGGCAGGATTCGAACCTGCGACCGTAGTGGTCGTGCGGTTCCAGACTGTAGCGCCTTTAACCGCTCGGCCACTCCGGCCGGCAGTAAAAATAAAGAAAACACTACAGATGTACCGTATAGCCCTATAAAATGCAGTTTCCTAAAAAAATGGTAAAATAAAAACTGCAAAAGAAGGATGTGAGTATATCAATCAACGCTACAATACTTGGTCGAACATATATATTTAATGTTTCTGTGATTGAGAAACAGCTTTCGCATTTATCAATAATAAGTCACAATATTTATATCGGCAGCGCTCTGGCCGCCAGCACTGGGATGCATCACTTACTTCTCAGAAGTGAAAGTTCAGAAGTTACGTGATCATCTAATTGTTGTTATTACTTGTGAAACCCAACATAGTCTATTGTAAGATTTATTTTCTTAAATAATATAACACTGAATGACGTGCGGTTCTAATTATGTGCAAAAGAAACAACAAGCGAATGAGAAGTCGACGGCTCCCATTTCCTCACTTATACATTCATTTGTTTCTTTCCCTATCAGTCCTACCGGCGGTCCATCATGGTACTAAGTCATTTATGTAGTGTACCAAAACTACTGAACCATAGTTTTGGTTGAGCGCAGCTCTAGATAGGAATAACTATAATTCTTGTCATGCCGCATATATCGAGCATTTTGGTGTGTCGTCCGCAGTTTTGAAGACGTAATGGGTCAAGTAGAGCACTGTATAGTACAAGCTGAACAATTCGCCATTTTAAATCCCACGTTGAAGGTGCTCGTTTACTCTCTGTGGAAAGCATACACTTTTTAATATGCTCTTAAGGTCATCGAATGTACATCCATTGCGCAGTCAATATTACAGCGTAGTAAATGTATTGGCTTACAGTTGACTTTAAGAGGCAAGTAAACTAAAGTAGGTGATTTGACGAATATTACGAGATATGATACATTCACTTACGTTCCCCGTAAGTCATACGCTGCTGTCCCACATATTTACCAAATACAGTTAAAAATGCATTACCAATATCGTATTTTCTGGTTTATGTATGGTACATCCACTTAGGTTTACGGTAAGTAAGAGTTGCGTTCGTAAACAATTAAGGAATACTGTTAAAATGGAACACAATAGGGATAAAAATGTCTACACAAGAGGGGATTGCACGAGTACTCAATAAATAACCGTTCCCAATTTTATTGAAAATTTCAAAAGGTTTTGAAGAAATCTCCCAGATCTTATTTAAAAAGTAAAACAACTGCAAATATTTTATTACCAACAAGTACTAAGTTACTCTTTCTATAAAGTTAGCATCTCCTTAGGATGACTCGTGGTTTTATACTGTTTTTGTAAGTAAAATGAAGAAAAGTAGCTTACTTTAAACTTACAATGTTACGTCGTGTTATGTATACATAAACTGCAGGAAGATTGAAATAAAGACACTTGTTACATAGATAATTTCATTACCACCGCTCTGTGAGCACTATGGAACTTAACATCTAAGGTCGTCAGTCCCCTAGACTTAGAACTACTTAAGCCTAACTAACTTAAGGACATCACACACATCCATGTCTGAGGCAGGATTCGAACCTGCGACCGTAGTGGCAGCGCGGTTCTGGACTGAACGCCTGGAACCGCTCGGCCACAACGGCCGGCTCTATTTCTAAAACGAAGACAAAAAGCCAGTTTACTTACATTAAATGAAACAACAAGTTTACTGTTACCAGTCACCGTTTTATTTATTTCCACGACGCGTTTCAAAGGTTTAAAAAACCATCATCGGGTGGATTTACATTATTTAGTATGACATTTGTGTGTGTCTTGTGTTACGATTTTTTGGAGGAACTTGTGACTCTGCCCCCAGTGGTCACAGGTTCCTATGTCATACTAAATAATGAAAATCCAACCGATGATGGAGGTTTAAAGCTTTGAAACGCGTCGTGGAAGTGAATAAAACGGTGACCGGTAGCAGTAAACTTGTTGTTTCATTTAATGTCAATAACAGTTACAGTAAAGCCTAACCTAAAATGTTCGCATTTAAAGTTACTTATACTACACAAGCAGTTTCTCGATTTTGGTGTCCACTCTTTGCACCTTGAATTTACAATCCACCTTTTACGCTGATCTGTATCTGAAGGAAACCGAGAAAACTTATAGCGACTAGGACTGCTATTATTTTAGCTGTTTGGAGCTGCACAACCGACCATTTGATGCTGTGGGAAAATAAAATTAAGCAAAATTCTGATTCACTTTCCTACGCCACGCGAAGCATAGAACACTGTCCTCGGATTGGGATTCAAAATGGCGGATGGTCCAGCTCGGTGTATCTAGTGCTTTAGGCCAAAGAAGACGCGCAGGATTGTTAGGTGGAATATTTCCACCTCCGTACCTCCGACGCCAGCCATCCGACCCGGCGCTGTGTGCGAGCACTGGGCTGCGGCTTTCACGAGGAAAGATGCGGGCTGTAGTGCGTAACACGCTAGCCCCGAGCGAGCTGCCTAGTAGTGAGAGGTTAATTAATGCGGCCGCAGACAGATTTAACGCCGTGCGCAGGAATACCGGCAGCCCGTGGCGACGGGTGCGCTCGGTGGCACCTCTTCCACCGGCGCGCTTCACCTGCCGGCGGACACGCAGCGGCCCGCGGTAATTCCCGACAGCAGCGTTAACAACACGCGTCCGTGCCACACGGCGCGTGCAGCTCACGCCCGAGGCCGACATAGTTCGGCGCGGCTCGTTCACCTGGTGAACAGAACAGAGCAGAACAACGCGGGCGGTCGAGAGCGCTCGTCCACACGCTGCCGCGGGCCGCCTGTAACGGCCGCTAACACGCCCCGCCTGTGCTGTGTCAGCAGTACTCTGGCCGACCCGCCAGCGGCGGGATACATCACGCCAGAGCAGGAACAGGAACACGAGACAACTACGCTTGTTTTTTTTAAATAAAAATTCCCATACTATTCGTATCTAACAAGGGCACCTTATGAATTGACCCTATTCAATTTACTTCGTATTCAAAAATGTTCAAATGTGTCTGAAATCTTATGGGACTTAACTGCTAAGGTCTTTGTCTTCCTTCCCTCTCCGTCTGCCTACGATAGCTATTAGTCTGTCAGCTTATGTTACATACACATCTAGTAGCGCTCGTATCCTGTCAGCCTCTGCCGGCCTGAGTGACCGTGCGGTTCTAGGCGCTACAGTCTGGAGGCGGGCGTCCGCTTCGGTCGCAGGTTCGAATCCTGTCTCGGGTATGGATGTGTGTGATGTCCTTAGGTTAGTTAGGTTTAATTAGTTCTAGTTCTAGGCGACTGATGACCTCAGAATTTAAGTCGCATAGTGCTCAGAGCCATTTGAACCATTTGTCAGCCTCTGTGCACTTGGGTAGGTTTTTATGTATTGCAGTTTGTACTTTGTTAATACCTTCTATATTTTTCGTATTCAGTGTAAAATTTGCTCACATCTCACTTGAAAGGTATCTGATAACGGAAATAAAACAGAAATGCGTCGAGTGAGCCAATAGAGAATAAAGTCATTTTTCACCGGCCGTATGTCTTTTTTGAAGCAACCTCGTGAGCTCCAGTGCGTTGGTACATTATACACTCATGCTCATAAATTAAGGATAATGCTGATACATGGTGAAACAACGCTCTGGTGGGCGGTTTGCGGGTTTGAATCACCTAGGGGTACGACCATGCGATGCATTTGACCTGCGCACGGTGGCACTGGCAGGAGTCCACATAAGCAGAAGTGTGTTGGTGCATGTCAGAGTACGGTGCAGCGAGTAAGTGTGCAGGCGTTTCCAGACGTGCTAATGGTGACTGTTTGTTGAAAATGGTGTTGATGACGTTATGAGGGGTAGAACACTAGGTCGACTGGAGGCTAGTCAAACATAGCAGGTCGAAGCACGGGCCCTCTGAGTGCCACAAAGTTTGATTTCAAGATTATGGCAACGACTCCAGCAGACAGGGAACGTGTCCATTCACTTCAGTACGGAACGTCTACAGTGCACAACACCACAAGAAGACCGATATCTCACCATCAGTGCCCGCAGCCGGCCACGGAGTACTGCAGGTAACCTTGCTCAGGACCGTACCGCAGCCACTGGAACAGTTGTCTCCAGACACACGGTGTACAGACGACTGGACAGAAATGGTTTATTCGCCTGGAGACCTGCAAGGTGCGCCGGCCGAAGTGGCCGTGCGGTTAAAGGCGCTCCAGTCTGGAACCGCAAGACCGCTACGGTCGCAGGTTCGAATCCTGCCTCGGGCATGGATGTTTCTGATGTCCTTAGGTTAGTTAGGTTTAACTAGTTCTAAGTTCTAGGGGACTAATGACCTCGGCAGTTGAGTCCCATAGTGCTCAGAGCCATTTGAACCATTTTTGAACCTGCAAGGTGCATTCCACTGACCCCTGGTCACAGGAGAGCCCGTAAAGCCTGGTGTCAAGAACACGGTAGATGGTCATTGGAACATTGGTCCCAGGTTATGTTCACGAACGAGTCCAGGTATAGTCTGAACGGTAATTCTCGCCGAGTTTTCATCTGGCGTGAACTAGGTACCAGATACCAACCCTTCAATGTCCTTATGTGTGTGTTCAAATGTGTGTGAAATCCTATGGGACTTAACTGCTACGGTCATCAGTCCCTAAGCTTACACACTACTTAACCTATATTATCCTAAGGACAAACACACACACCCATGCCCGAGGGAGGACTCGAACCTCCGCCGGGAACTTCGTATTCAAAAGGGCTTGAAAGGCAATACAATATTAATCTCAAAAACACTCGAAATAACATAGCTGAGACATGAAATCTCGTAGCAGGCAGGCGACCGTGGTTATATTACACTCATGCTCATAAATTAAGAATAATTGCAGAATGCGATGCCACACTACGTGGCACTACGTGGCGCTAATAGCCTAGACACATATGGAACACCCACGATACAAATCTGTATGTCCACAGTATTGGTGATAAGTTGAGAAAACCAACCCGAAACACATGTGCTAGAAGACGCCACTGTTTCCTGCGCACGTGCCCCGACATCAATATGGGATATGATCACCACGCACACGTACGCAGGCCGCACAACGGGTTGGCATACTCTGGATCAGGTGGTCGAGCAGCTGCTGGGGTGTAGCCTCCTATTCTTGCACCAGTGCCTGCCGGAGCTCCTGAAGTGTCGTAGGGGTTTGAAGACGTGCAGCGATACGTCGACCGAGAGCATCCCTGACGCGCTCGATGGGGCTAAGGTCTGGAGAACAGGCAGGCCACTCCATTCGCCTGATATTGTCTGTTCCAAGGTACACCTCCACGATGGCAGCTCGGTGGGGCCGTGCGTTGTCATCCATCAGGAGGAAGGTGGGACCCACTGCAACCCTCAAAAGGCGGACATTCTGGTGCAAAATGACATCCCGATACACCTGACCTGTTACAGTTCCTCTGTCAAAGACATGCAGGGGTGTACGTGCACCAGTCATAATCCCACCCCACACCATCAAACTACGACCGCCATACAGGTCCCTTTAAAGGACATTAAAAGGTTGGTATTTGGTTCCTGGTTCACACCAGATGAAAACCCGTCGTCTATAGACAGTGTGTCTGGAGACAACTGTTCCAGTGGCTGCGGTAAGGTCCCGAGCAAGGCTACCTTCGCCGGCCGGTGTGGCTGAGCGGTACTAGGTTCTTCAGTCTGGAACCGCGCGGCCGCTACGGTCGCTGGTTCGAATCCTGTCTCGGGCATGGGTGTCTGTGATGTCCTTAGGTTAGTTATGTTTAAGCAGTTCTAAGTTCTAGGGGACTGATGACCTAAGATGTAAAGTCCCATAGTGCTTAGAGCCATTTGAGCCGAGGCTACCTGTAGTACTCCGCGGCCATCTGCGGGCACTGATTATGAGATATCGGTCTTCTTGTGTTGTGCACTGTGGACGTCCCGTACTGTAGCGACTGGTCATATTTCCTGTCTGTTGCAAGCGTTGCCATAATCTTGAAATCACACTTTGTGGCACACGGAGGGCCCGTGCTACGACCTGCTGTGTTTGACCAGCCTCCAGTCACCCTAGTATTCAACCCCTCATAACGTCATCAATATGTGTTCTTTGAGGCATTTTCAACACGCAGTCACCGTAACACGTTTGAAAACGTCTGGACCGTACTCTGACATGCACCAACACACTTCTGCTTATGTGGATTGCTGCTAGTGCCACCGTGCGACTACTCAGGTCAAATGCACCGCATAGTCATACCCCTAGGTGATTTAAACCCACAAACCGCCCACCAGAGCGTTGTTTCACCATGTATCTGCATTATCCTTAATTTATGAGCATGAGTGTATAATGTACCACCGCAATGGAGCTCACGAGGTTGCTTCAAAAAAGACATATGGCCGGTGAAAAATGACTTTATTCTCTAATGACTCACTCGACGCATTTCTGATTTATTTCCGTTATCAGATACCTAAGAAGTAAGATGTGAACAAATTTTTGCACTGAATACGATAAATATGAAAGGTATTAACAAAGTACAAATTGCAATACCTGAAAACCTATCCAAGTGGACAGAGGCTGACAGGATACGATCTCTACTAGATGTGTATGTAATCTAAGCTGACAGACTAATAACTATCGTAGGCAGACGGAGGGGGAAGGAAGACAAAAGTTGGCTACCAGAGGGCAAGGGCCGAAGTGGCCGTGCGGTTAAAGGCGCTGCAGTCTGGAACCGCAAGACCGCTACGGTCGCAGGTTCGAATCCTGCCTCGGGCATGGATGTTTGTGATGTCCTTAGGTTAGTTAGGTTTAACTAGTTCTAAGTTCTAGGGGACTAATGACCTCAGCAGTTGAGTCCCATAGTACTCAGAGCCATTTGAACCATTTTGAACCAGAGGGCAAGAGTTACACCTTGGTGCCGTGGGCATAATATCTGACTTTTCGTAAACAAAAATTCCATACCGTAATTACAAAGGTTACAGATTGTATAGAAACAATAAGGCCACCAAACCCCCCCCCCCCCTCCCAACACCGACTTAAAGGAAGGCCTCGGCGCTTGTTCGTGACGTCACGTCAGCTACGCACGGCGAACGCCAGGTCTGTTGCGGGCATACTCATAATGGTGGTGTCTCTGACACAGGAAAATGTGAAACTATTGGCGGTAGTTGACCGACACACATTGTTCTGAGAGATTTCTGCAATCAATTAATTGCGCAATTCATTACACTACTTAACAAGTAGTGTACTCCTGAACTTAAATTTCCACCTGATTTAAGGATTGACATACAAAAACAACTTCATGGTCCAGCAGCAACAGAATTCGTGCTTCTTTACCTTATTTGTAAATCTGAAGAAGTTACGTTTGTAATGGGTTGCGTTTACAAGAAACTGTGAACATATTGGTGCTCTTCTTTAGGTATCTTGGTTGACTATGGGGCGAGGAGCACTGAATGTTAATGAAATATCTTGCGATTGTACACGTCGGGGGAGGGGGTGGTCGACAGAAGAAGAGGCAAAAGAGAGATACTTGTTTTATCAAATAAAATTTTTTATCTCATATTCTCCTTTCAGTTGCAAGAGGGGAATATTTATATTTTCTAATGAGCATGTTTAAAAACGTTTGAGCTCAGCAGTATTTTCGGTGTATGAAGCTATTTTGTTTCCTGTTTAGAATTACTTTCGTTGAAAACGACTGTAATCTAATGACTGGCAACAGTTGGACATTTACACATGTAAATTAGTTCACATTTCCAGTGACGATGTCAAACGAAAATAAATAAAAGAATCGAGTTAATTGTAAGGGGGTTGGGGTAAGTTTCGATAACAGAATGGATCAAGTAAGTACAGTTACTTCAGTGTAAAATTTCCGAAGCTTGCAATGGGGCAAAGCATCTTCTCATACTGATCTACGTTTGTTTCGGCAGGATTCAGTAATACAGAACTATGATCTTCATTTGTAGCTTTACGATAGTAAGACAATCTTTCATCTAAATAAAACTGCAGAATCAAAACAATACCAAACATTTTGTCCAAAAAGAAGAGATTTATAGTGATAAGCACGCCCAGGCGTTTCTGCTTGCAACAGACCTAACGTTCGCCGTGCCTAGCTGACGTGACGTCACCAACAAGCGGCGAGGCCTTCCTTTGAGTCGGTGTTGCCCCTCCCCTCCCACGACACATCCCCTTCCTCAGTCTGACACCTTCCCACCTTCCCATTCCTCACCTGCACACCATAACCTCGAATTACCTTGATCTCTCACGAACACTTTCCAGTTCAACCGGTCCATTTCAGAGGCTTAGACTTTCTCTTTGTTATTCTTCAACACATGTGTTGGCAACATAATTTAATTATTGTTGTTAAGAATATGTGACCTGTTTGTGCAGCACCTTCACCTATGTGCGTTACAGTGAGGTGAAAAAAAAATCATGGAATAGCGATATGCACGTATACAGGTAGTTGTAGTATCGCGTTCACATGGCATGAAAGGTCAGTGCATTGGCGGAGCTGTCATTTGTAAGCAGGTGACTCATGTGGAAAGGTTTCCGACTTGATTACCTACACATGACGTGAATTAATAGCCTTGATAGCGGAGCTAGACATATGGGACATTCCATTTTGGACATCGTTAGTGAACTCAATATTCCGAGATACATAGTGTCAGGAGCGTAGCGAGAACACCAAATTTCGGGCATTACCTCTCACCACGAACAATGCAGTGGATGGCGGGCTTCACTTAACGACCGAGACCAGCGCCGTTAGTGTAGGGTTAGTGCTAACAGACAACCAACATTGCGTGACATAACATCAATGTGGGGCGTACAACGAACGTATCCGATGGGACATTGCGACGAAATTTAGCGTTAGTTGTCTATGGCAGCAGACGACCGACACGAGTGCCTTTGCTAACAGCACTACATCGCCTTCTAGGCCATTCCAGGGCTCGTCACCATATCGGTTGGAGTCTAGACGATTAGAAAGCCGTGGCTTGGTCAGATGAGTCCCGAAATCAGTTGGTAACAGCAGATGGTAGGGTTCAAGTGTGATGTACACCCCACGAAGTCTTGGTCTCAAGTTCTCAACAACGAACTCTGGAAGCTGGTGATAGTTTCATAATTCTGTGGGCCGTGTTTACATGAAATGGAATGGTTTGTCTGGCCCAGTTGAACCGATCGTTGACGGGAAACTGTTATATTCGGCTACTGGGAGACCGTTTGCAGCCATTCATGGACTTCATGTTCCGAAACAACGAAGCGCTACGTACCCGGTCACAGTTGTTCGCGGTTGATTGAATAAGATTGTGAATATTTCGAGCGAATGGTTTGATAACCCAGATCTTAAGACATGAACCTCACGCAACATTTATTGGGTCAAGAGGTCAGTTCGTGCACACAATACTTCACCGGCAACACTATCGCAATTATGGAGGGCTGCAGAGACACTATGGTTCAATATTTCTGCAGGGCGCTTCCAAAGACTTGTTGAGTCCGTGCCACGTCGAGCTGCTGCACTATGCCGGGAAAAACGAGGTTCGACACCGTATCAGATCTCCCATGTCATTTCAGTGTAAAGTAATTTTTTTACACATTATCAGTCAAATCATTTTCATTTGATATTTACACATTTCGTACTTATTGCTACTATAGTCTGTAACCTTGGTAAAAATAGTTTGGCATATTTGTATGCGAAACGTCAGAAATTACGCCCATGGCTCCACCATGTAGCCACTGCCCTCTGAAGGCCAAAATTTGTAGTTAGTTAATGAACTGCAGCTTCCTGTTAGAAACACGTTAATTAACGCAAATGAATATGGTAAACAATCCTGTAACGTTCCAATACAGCATTAGTAGTGTTCTGTTGATACAGCCATGTCAAATAAATATCTAAGCTTAACGTTGCAGAGGGATATGGAATGGAATGAGCACGTAAGGACGGTAACAGAAAGAGCGAATGGTCGACTTCGGTGTTTTGGGAGAATTTTAGGTCTGTGTAGCTCACAGATGTAGGAGACTCCCTACAGAATACCTGTACGACTCGTGCTTGAGAACTACTCGAATGTTTGGAACTCCACCTGGTCCGATTAAAGGAAGGCATCGAGGCAATTCAGAGTTGTGCTGCTTGATTTGTTACAGGTTGGTTCGACTAACACACAGAGTGGCTTCCACTGAAATGGGAATCCTTAGAGGGAAAACGACGTTCTTTTCGCGAGACATTATTGAGAAAATTTTAGAGACCTGCCGCTGACAGCAAAACGATTCTACTGCCGTCACTGTACATTTCTCGTCAGGACCACGAAGATAAGAAAAATTTGGGCTCATACGGAGGCATATAGACAGTCGTTTTCCCCTCACCCTATCTGCATGTGGAACAGGAAAGGAAATGGTATTGGTACAAGTTACCCTCCACCCTGCACTATATTGTATCTTGCGGAGTTTGTATGTAGATACAGATGTAGATACTCGCCACTCGTAGACGCCAAAACCATTAAATGTGGAAGAAACACCCTAATAGTATTATTTCTCACGTCTTAAGTGAAATAGCCCTTATGAGTTTGAAACCATCAATAACGTGCAACGTGCCCCAACGACCTCTACCAACCAAACTATTTCTTAGTAGAATACTTTTATATTAAAGTAAATACCAAAAAACTACACTCAATTTAGCTAGTCTTGACAGAACTTCGCCAACTGCAAGAACACTTGCAGCCTTGTTAAAACCTTAGGTCAAACCTTATCCTAATGCGAAAAGAACACATGTTGGCTAAAAGAGCGTATGATACACGATATTCTAGCAGTAGAAAATAAAACTAGAGATGTCTTCTCAGTCTACTTCTAATGTATCATTACAAGTGACTTCAGCAAAAATTACAATGAAATTTACGATAGCATTTTATGTAGAACAATCGTGTAAAATCCGGTGCGAAAGCAAGTGCAGTTTTAAAATGGAAGCTATCATCAAGAACACATCAGACTGGTAAAGCAAAAAAAAAAAAAAAACAAAAAAAAAAATGCGCAAGGAAAAGGGATGTTTCCTGAAAGCGAAGAGAACATAAGGCATTGAGAAGCAGCTGAAAGAGTTGAAGCACAAAACACTCGCCAGGTCTAAATGGAATAAAGTCCAGTTTTACAGTGCGTACTATTCGGCAATGGCCCCTTACTTAGACAGTGTATAGTGCGATTCTCTCGCCCAGCGGGAAGTCCCAAGCGACTGGAAAGAAAGCGCTTGTGATTCTAGTGTACGAGATGATTCTTAAGCCGCCGTCACACGGACCATGCTGTCGAACGTCAACATTGAGCCTTCTGAATTCAACGTGCTGCTCAACGTTCAGGAACGATGCGACTTGTGCATGCGGTACGTGCACCCCAACGTGGAATACATGATCACAACACACTCCAGCGGCAGTTGCTAGATGTTTCTCGTTCGTAAATCACACTGTTTATTAAACGGGTACGCGTAAAATTCCCACGTTACCTCTATTAAAACGAACATTTCCTCCATTGTCCGTATGCTAGTCACGTTGTTCTGTAAGCAATATGCACAAATAAGAACTTCAATATCCATGTATATGATTGAAGACGAAAAGTAAAGTACCATGCCCAACCAGTAAGAACACAGGCTTATAAAGTTTCATTACAAACAGTGCGATACAAGTTTGCAATAGTTCTGCACCTTAGATAAACATTATTTCATCATTCCCATATGTTAGTAAAACCCCAAGGTCATTCTTACTTGATCATTGTTCCTACCGAATAGCAGAAACTTTGCAGCATGTGGGTTACGAAACGTAAAAGAAAAAGGAGCAAATTATCTTTATACAAGTAGCGCAAGCTGTCCTATAGATTAAGCCAATCGAACAAACTCATTCCTCAAAAAAAGGTGAACTTATATTTACATAACATCAAATATTATAGTACATACTTATATTAAACTAATAATAAAGCATCAGAACGTATTAAAAACTTGAATGTTAGGAAAAAATACGGAGATCGCGGGAGGCGAACCACGCATCTCGTTGAGAATCAGTAACGCTAATTATTATGCTAAACCAACTACAATTTTTTGATGGTAAATCCTAGCATCTTGCTACTTGCTAAAAGCTTTAATCGTAGCTATGTTACTAACTGAGCCGGCCACTGTGGCCGAGCGGTTCTAGGCGCTTCAGTCCGGAACCGCGCTGCCGCTACGGTTGCAGGTTCGAATTCTGCCTCGGGCATGGACGTGTGTGATGTCCTTAGGATAGTTTGGTTTCAGTACTAAGTCTAGAGGACTGATGACCTCAGATGTTAAGTCCCATAGTGTTTGGAGTCAGTTTTTTGTTACTAACTGAAATTTAATTATAACAAACTGTACCAAGAACAAATCGTTTATGGTGGATCTTCAGTGTGTCGTTGCCTTCAAATGGCATACTCTCATAATACGCAAGTTACAATAATTCTTTTGCCACGAAAATGGTGTTTCTCGTTATTTTATTGCAATTAATCACACAGTTAACAACGAGTTTTCGAGTGATTTTCAGTTTTCTGGCAGAAACGGCATACATGTACGTATAGGCTTAAAATAAATGCCAATATGGCGCCTCACAACTCTGTGATGAAGGGAGATGGCGTGCATGTGACGTAGTATGTAAATTACGAAACGTAAAAGAAAAAGGAGCAAAGTATATCTTTATACAAGTAGCGCAAGTTGTGCTATAGATTAACCGAATCGAACAAACTCACTCCTTCTCGTGATGGAAAAAATACCTGAAATACTGTTCAGGAATGGCAGCACAACAGGTTGAATCACCAGATTGACAAACAAATTTGCAGTCAGGTTGCATGGGGCAGCCACGAGAACGGTTCAGCTGCCACACGAAATTGAGCCATACGCAGCTCGTGTTGATGCCGTTTATTGCTTGGCATCTTGTCATTGCGGTTATGGCATCTCGTTTCTTATTCGATTTACTGGCGTCACCCAGTTGCTGGCTTGATTGCACGTGAGTGGCAGCAGCAGCAGCGCTTATCGATACGAGTTTGGAGCGACCGCTAGAATTCCCGGGTCGCGTCGTGTGGAGAAGGGAGTTGCGAACAGACATCCGGTCGGTTGGGGGCGCAGCAGCGAGCAGGTCCGTGCAGCCGGGGCCGCTGGCGGCGTGCTGCCACTGCCGGATCGAGGAGGGCTAGCTGCGACGACTTCGTGGCACACCGAACGCTGGACGCTTAAGTTGTGTGAAGAGTTAACTGCAAATGCAAACTCGACTATTCTGAGATCTCACCTTTGGTCGGCGGGTTGTTGCTCCCAGGGCCACTGAGCCTGGCGGCAACGAGTGAAGTGTTTCGATAAAGTGAAATATTGCAGTCGTCTTTCTCTATTTGTTATTTATCATTGAATATAGTATTATTCTTATTAGGGAACTGCAACCAGTGGGATTTTCTGCCTTGTGGCTGCTAACGCCCCAGTTACCTGCCCTGGAGGTTAGCGTACTTTTCCGGCAGTGTACCTTTCCTCGTCGTGTTGATACTGTCAGACACGGCGTGTAGTTCGACATCCTTTTGTATTGTACTGCGCATACTCGTATTTTTTTGGGGGAGGTCTACCTTGGTTCTAGTGTTTCCTTCGGCCTTGGGTGTTTTCTGCATTCGCCCTTGGCAAGAATATTCCATCGTTGTATCGGTGATCCGATGTTAGGCGGATTGGTTAGTCGGTCGGCGCTTAAGCTGCCCCTAGTTTGAGTTGCCACCTGTTACATGAGTACAACTCTTGGCTGCCTGTCTCACCTTACCTTATCTTTCAGTTACCTTCCCGGGCTGACTCTTTGGAAGACTTGCTGAGAACAGCTTGTCCTGATTCCGTAAATTGTGATGTTTGTTTTAAGGATATTTGTAATTTTCTAATTATTGTTGGTGTAGCCTTCAGCCGAGTAATAATTTCACTTCTTTGATGATAAGGCCTTCAGCCGTGTTACAGTAAGTTATTTTTTTTTTAAGCATTCTTGTTTTAAAAGCAAGGGATTTATTTTAAAAGTGCTATTTGGAATTGTTCTTCTGGCTTTTAATTCAGGTCTTCAGCCGTTTGTTATTTGAAATTGTTTGTGACCTTCAGCCGACTGATAATTTCACTTCTTTTATAAAAAGGCTTTCAGCAGTGTCACAGTGCGTTTATAAAACGAAGTATTTATCTTAATAAGTGCTATTTGGAATTGTTCTTCTGACTTCTAATTCAGGCCTTCAGCCGTTTGTTGTTTGACGTTATTGTTGGTGACCTTGGGCCCTAAAATTGTGGAATTTTTTTTCTGTGATAAGACCTTGAGCCGTCATATTGTCAATTGTGTTTTTTTTTTGAGAGACTGTTTTAAAATTTTAATTTATTTAAATAAAGTTAACGTATTTGTTGTGAAATGGAGAGTAACTGATTACGACCCCATCTACAATCGTAACCTTATCCTCCCCCATCCTGAGAATCCAGCTCCAGAAATGACACCACTGAAGTCGCAAATGGCTGTGGATTATGGTCAATGGTGTCTGACTCGGAGCTGTCCTTGAAGTTACCGATTTTTAACAGTTCGTTGTATCACTGTGATGCCAACTGCTGCTGCGGATGCAGTACGATACGCAAGAGCCATACACCGAACACTATGGTCTTCGCTCTCGGTAGTGCCACTTGGGCGTCCGGAGCCCGGTCTTCTTTCGACCGTACATTCTAGTTGCCACCGCTGCCAGCATCATGTCCAGTGGCTACTTTCTTGCCAAGTGTTTGAGCAATATCGCAGAAGGAACACCCAGCTTCTCCTAGTCATGTTACACGCCCTCGTTATAACTCACCTGAGGTGTTGATAATGGCATCTTTGTCTCTTCAAGGTATTGTTGACTAACATCAGTTGACCATGTCCAATCTCAAAGGTAACTACCAGTCATGCCCATTGCAGTGTGTATATAAAGCAAACCTGATTTGCATCCTCATAGTGACGCGAAGTTTGAACTGACATCTTATTTCAGATGTAGAAATACGCCTACCAACTTTCGTTTATGTCGCACGACTTCTTGTTATTGTTGTTATTTTTTTCCGTCAGTGTCCATTAACGATCTGATGGATGGGGTGAGCAGCATTGTGCAACGGTTTGCTGATGAAACTGTAGTCTACTGGAAAGTGTCGTCATTGAGCGACTTTAGGAGGATACAGGGTGACGTGGACAATATTTTTAATTGGAGTGATGAATGGCAGCTTGCTCTAAATGTTGAAAAAAGTAGTTTAATATAGATGGGTAGGAAAAACTGTATTGTAATTACAATTATTTTGATTTTAGTCATGAAAATGGTCGTCCTCGTGTGGCCTACATAACTCAGAAATGGTTGAATGAAGTGTTAGTGGCGAGCTGCTTGATACAATCACATCAGTTATACATCTAGCTGTAAGCTTGCAAAGCGGTGGGAAACATAATGAGCATGACAGGTCGCTTGTTGATTTATCGCGATTATGTATCAATGCCGAGCGGAGACACCTCAGCATGGTCAGGATGGTGTCATGGAACCCCTAGAGGGTCTTTGGCGCTAATAAAACATTAGCAAGTTAATATTTATTCATTAAGATGTACAGTTCTGCGTCTCCTCATCCTCCAGGGCTGACGCTTCATGCCGGTGACTCTGAGGAATTCCGCTGACTCCGTTGTCGGCTCGGCGCTTTTGGTTAGCAAGGCTGCGTTTTGCCGAAGCCTGGCAGGCGGTGCTTTGGTGTGAGAGTATGGCCTCACACTGGTTTGGACTGTCCTCGATCCTGCTCCAGAGGATGACGACGACCCGCGGTGTCCCTTCTGGTTGTACAGCGCTGTCGGATGTCTTGTAGTCAGATGATCCTACTCCCACCAGGCAGGCGGGCCCTTGGCACCTGGAAGTGTCTGCACCGTCGATGAGGAATAGAGGCACTGGGCAGCTCTCTCATCCAGCAGTGACGATGTAACCTTCCCGCATAAATAAAAAAAAAATGATGTGTAACCTTCCCGAACAGAAAATAAAAAATAAAAATGATTGAATTTGGATATTTAATTTCTGACGTACGAAAACTGATAAATCTTAACTCATGAAAAACTGATAAATTTGACGTAAGCAGCGCTACGCCATGGCCCTGTGAAATCAGTCTGAATCTAGATTGAGATTTTCACTCTGCAGTGGAGTGTGCGCTAATATGAAACTCCCTGGCAGATCAAAACTGTGTGCCGCACCGAGACTCGAACTCGGGACCTTTGCCTTTCGCGGGCAAGTGCTCTACCGTTTGAGCTACCCAAGCACGACTCACGCCCCGTCCTCACAGCTTTACTTCTGCCAGTACCTCGTCTCCTACCTTCCAAACTTAGCAGAAGCTTTCCTGCGAACCTTGCAGAACTAGCACTCCTGAAAGAAAGGATATTGCGGAAACATGGCTTAGCCACAGCCTAGGGGATGTTTCCGGAATGGAACGCCATCGATCCTAATGACCAATTTAATTCAGAGCTGGAGAACTAGGGTATTTATAGAAGCTGGCGGGAGGCTTTGACGTGAGGCTCTGTTCGTTACGACCGAATGTTGTTCCACTGTGTTTGCTTCACAATTTGTTACAGGCTCTTAACCGCACGTTCAAGTCTCTTATAGTGTTTTTCCGTCCGTTGCTTAACGTAACAACAGCTAACGTATATGTATCTGTCTCAGTCTCATGGTGGGCGTTTCGCTAAATGTGTAGCTTGTGCCTGGCGGTTGGTGCGTATGTAAGCAACCTGTACTCCTTTACATGACCGATTTATAGTGCTGATTGTTTCTTTCACTGCATAGCTATGGCATAACCTCCGCATGGTGTCATCTTTGGGTGTCCAAGTGCGAACTTAAGAAAAATTTTAAGTTTTTTCTGATCTGTTGTGTAAACCTTGCTTTTAGGTTTGCATCCCCAGCTATATGTGACGCACTTTCTAACACAGTGTTTTGTTACAGGTGAGCCTGCAGCGGGCTTGTAGCAGAATTCCAGTCGCGCAGAGTACGTGAGTAACGCAAGTGCGCCACTGCTGGCCACGCTTCGATTCTCTAATACATCTACATATATGCTCAGCAAACCACCATACGATACAGGGCCGAGCGTATTATACCCTTTCGTGTTCCACTGGAAAATGGAGCGAGGGAAAGATGTCTATATGCCTCTATATGAGCTGGGATTTTGTTTGTCTTCACGGTTCTTATGCAAGATGTATGTTGGTAGCAGAAGAATCGTTATGCAGTCTGTCGCAAATGTCGGTTCTCTGAACTTTCTTAATAGTGTTTCACGTAAAGAACGTCCTCTTCCGTCCAAGGCTTCGCGCTTGGATTCACGTAGCATTTCGTGGTACTTGAGCGTTGATGGAACCTACGGATAATAAATGTAGCAGCACGCCGCTGAATTACTCCGACGTCTTCCGTAATTCTAACTGGGTGGAGGCCCCTGGCATGTTGTCCAAAAACATAGTAGAACATTGCACCAGACTCTTTATTGACGCCGAGTGAGATGGCTGGGGCAGTTTGCATTAGAACTGCGAAATGTAGTGGAGTGTTACATAAAGACAGGCTCTATCAAGGAATCTAAATGAATGTTTCAAGCGAAGTATTCTGGTAGGAGGCTCCCTACGGCCGGTACTATTCAATATCTGTACAAAAAATGGAGGGCTCCAGGATCCGTTCAGAATATGCAGAGGAACAGACGACCGACAGTAAGAACCCCTCAACCTATAGACAGAATTCTCATGGACAAGTCGATGAGGATCTAAACTAAACTAAACTGCTTCCGAACAGGCTATGAAGGCCCAAGGGTCCGACCGGCCGCCGTGTCATCCTTAGCCCACAGGTGTCACTCATTGCGGATATGGAGGGGCATGTGGTCAGCACACCGCTCTCCCGGCCGTATGTCAGTTTCCGAGAGCGGAGCCGCTACATATCAATCAAGTGGCTCCTCAGTTTGCCTCACAAGGGCTGAGTGCACCCCGCTTGCTAACAGCGCTCGGCAGACCGGATGGTCACCCATCCAAGTGCTAACCCAGCCCGACAGCGTTTAACTTCGGTTATCTGACGGGAAACGGTGTTACCTCTGCGGCAAGGCCTTTGGCTTAAGTTACATCTACGAGGTTTATACACAGTAACTTGACTGTGTCGATGAAATTGGTTGTCCGTAGACTGTTGCAGACTCCACCTTGAAGTTTCGTCACATATGACGGCCCTTGTGATCCACTGTATTCCACCTCCTATTGCTCCTCGACAAACCATTGAATGTTCTGTAATGAAGTGGTCAATGGTAACTCTGATAGAAAAATCACTTTTAGCGTAAAGAAAGCTATTTCATTAATTTTTTACTAACTTGTTTATCGTATTTCCTTCGTCCCATAAAGATTCTCAATAAAGTCAAACAGACTGTGCATCACAAGGTGCATAATTTATCTCATACTGAAGGTATGGTCGTCTATTTAGTACTCAAACGATAAACTTCATCTTGCAGTGCAGTAATGAATCTTTCATGCACTGTTCAAATATTAATCGAAAGATCTTTTCTTTATGCTAGCACAGTTCTTTTCCAAGACTACACAATATCGCAGCCTTCGACGAAATATGAACACGATCAGCCCTAACACTGTTTCTCTATGGTCTATTGTTGGGAATGCTCCTGCGTACCGAACATATCCGGCCAGTTTCCAAGTGTAAGAATAATAAGAAAATTGTATTGAGAAATATTACGCCTAACGCCCTAACAAATCTGCTGGGGTCCTAATGTGAAAATATCCGCTCAAAAGAACGATTCTGTTGCTCTTAGTCGCAAATATGCAGTTCGAACAAAGATAGCACACCGCTCTCCCGGCCGTATGTCAGTTTCCGAGAGCGGAGCCGCTACATATCAATCAAGTGGCTCCTCAGTTTGCCTCACAAGGGCTGAGTTTTGAAATAAGCTTGCCGTAACTTTGCTGTAGTGATCTTTCTGAAGACTTACGAGCTGCGTGCTTATTCTATTGAAAAAAAGGATCGCTCTTCCAACAACTTGGCTGTGAGAAAACCTACAAAATCGATCACAATATCAATCATAAACTGAATAAGTAGCAGGTCATACGTAGAATTATTCAAAGAAAATTGTCTCGTAAAGGAGGATCAAATACGGGTTGCGCCATTTTGTCTGCATGCTCAGAGACATGTAACAAACGTAAAACGTCTTACAAAGAGATGGGTGGAATAATAGCTTATCCTTCAGCTGCATTGAAAAGTCTTGCACCGTTCGAGGTCCCTGACGACATTTTTCATGTTTTCAGTTGTATTTATTAATATAAAAAAGTAAACATACATAAAACGAAACTTCCAGGCAGATTAAAACTGTGTGCCGGCCCGAAACTCGAACTCGGGAACTTTTCCGTTCGTGGGCAACTGCTCTACCAACTGAGCTACCCTCGCACGACTGGAGACCCTTCCTCACAGATTTAATTCCGCCAGTACCTCGTCTCCTACCTTCCAAACTTCATAGAAGCTCTCCTGGGATACTTGCCGTACTAGCACTCATGGAAGAAAGATATTGCTTAGCCACAGCCTGGGGGATATTTGCTGAATAAAATTTTCACTGTGAAGCGGAGTGTACGCTGATATGAAACTTCCTGTCAGATTAAAACTGTGTCTCCTCAATATCCTTTCTTTCGGAAGTGCTAGTTCAGCAAGTTTCGCAGGAGAGCTTCTGTGAAGTTGATAATGGTAGGAGACGATGTAGTGGTGGAAGTAAAGCTGTGAGGAAGAGTCGAGAGTCATGCTTAGGTAGCTCAGTTGCGTAGCCGGCACGGTAGCTCAGCGTTTTCGGTCATAGGGTTATCTGTCCTCTGTAATAAAAAATAAAAAAAAACTGAGTTAACGGATCAACGCTGAACTTGAACAGGTGTCATGGAACGTCCGCCCTGAAGAACTGCAATGAACAATAACGAACAAAATGAGATCAGAAAGAAAGGTTGGCAGAGCAATTGCCCCCAAGGTACCGAGTACGAGTCTCGGTCCGGCACACAGTTTTAATCTGCCAGGGAGTTTCATATTAGCGCACACTCCGCTGCAGAGTGAAAATTTCATTATGTTACATATAACTTTACATCACTAAATGTGAAAGTGAGACGACCTGCAATTTTTATCTATCACGAGAATCTGTATTTTCCACATCATCCACCAGCACAAAAGACCGAAGAATGTCTTAGTAAGATACAGACATTATAAATAACATTCCAAAGGAGGGCTACACGACAATGGATAGATTTAAAAATGACGATGTGCAGAGAGAAAACATCTAAAAAAATACAAGAAGAAGGCATACCGAAAGAAAATTACTATATTGACCGAATGATCGAAGAGGGATTAGAACTACAAGAAGAGCTTGGTACAAGCTTTCTTCTATTACCAGACCTGGAGAATGGTCTACTGCGAAAGAAGAAGGTTACTAATATGCTGTTTAATAATTTATTATGTCAAGATAGCCTAATTACTACAGTAAACACATTACCGGTTTCGGTAATTTATTAACATTTTCAGATGTGATGATCAATCCACAAACAGTTTCGTCATGAGATATAAACTCAAGTTATCTCATTCTAAATGTCATCGATATAGAATAAGTCAATGAAATAAGCATCTTGTCTTCACAAAGTAGAAGCTGCTGAACTTAAAATAGTGGTGTGTGCTCATTATATAGAGCATATGGAGGAGACGGGCACAGGAATTGAGGGAACAGATGTGAAATAAGGCCATAGGCGAAGTCGGGCGGATAACGGCGTATTCTGCAAGTTCTTATATTTGCTACAGGCATTAGCAAGACAAAACAAAACATGATTTTTAAAAATTTAAAAGACAAATTATCTAAAAACCTGACCATAAGCCAGAGATCGTCATATATTATGTTTAGTGTACATATAGATGTTTTGTCACTAACTTAACATCAAAAACTCTATAAAAATGTAATATACCATAACTAACACGATATCAGAATGTATTAATAACGCTTATAGATATGTAAATAGCAAGTGATTAACAGAACCATCAAGTACATTCGTTAACACATATGTCGTCAATAAAACAAGTACAGCGATAGAAAGTCATTGTTAAAAACCAGTTGTAAAACCTACAACAAACTGGATTGACGTTAGGGTAGCAGTGTTCCCTACTGAAGGATATGTAGTAGGTAATTTCTTTGGATACCTGTTTAGATAGATGCAGGCAGTCAATGAGTGATGCTCTCATTATCCAAAATATATTCAAGAACAAAAAAATTAAGAGAATCTACAGATGGGTGGGTAAAATACAATGGTGATTAGAAATATACTAATTATATTTTTCTGATTCTATTGGCTCTTTACGGATGCTGCTGTCTCAGTCATGCTGCTGCATATCGTCGACAAGAAAAAGTGGCTGGAATTTCGGCTAATGTTTGTATTAGTTTCGTCCTGATTATAAAGTGCATCCCAATAAGTGACCATGTGCATTTCCTTCTTAGTCCCTTATGTCGCGTAGAGTAAAACTGGTAGAATGAAGCCATGTTGTAGCAATGTCATTTTTTGTACGACTGTAAAACAGTTCTGTTCATGTCTTTACTCTTATTTCTCCTGTACTGCCTTTCAAAACTTCTTTCTTTCACCGCTTAAATTTTTATATCCTTCTGCCCACCGTAGACACACTATTTGTGAGCTGCATCCGCTAGCCATATGCAACATAAAAATGCAAGGCTGTAATTTTATTTTGCCTCGGATTCCGCACCTGCTAGCCAATTAACTGCTTGCAATATAACACGCGTGCACAGCGTGTAATAGAAGCTGGTTGCCGCCAACGTGCCACAGTTGCGAAGAACCGTCGATGCAGAACTAATAGCAGAGGAGAGCGCGTTTATTCGGGGCCTCGTAACGGCAGCCGCAAATTGCAGCAGTCCCGTACAGAATAACAGCGCTGCAGCATTTCGGACTCGTCCGAATGGAAACAGTCCGCGCTTCGTTGTAGCCGTAGGTGAGACGAGGCTAATGAAGCCTTGTGCTCTACTCGTATACCTTTACAGTGCAGCCCCCCTTTTCGCTTGACAGTACATTTCACATTGTTACTATTGGCTAACTCGGCTGCAATGGCGTGCGAACATACAGATTCCCTTTGTGACGGCTACACTATTGTGAACGGGCGTGCTAAAGCCGTAAGCATCCGCCGTCTGATTGTACTTCGTGAAATCGAACTCGGAGAATAAAATTGTGGAGTTTCTTCACGGATATTTTCTGAACATTTTTACACAAGGGACCCGTGGTCTGAGATGCATCGTTAGGCTGTAGTTGCACGTCGTTCCTTTTCTTTCTTCCTGTACTGCTGGCCGTTGTGGCCGAGCGGTTCTAGGCCCTTCAGTCCAGAACCACGCTGCTGCTACGGTCACGGGTTCGAATCCAGCCTCGGGCATGCATGTGTGTGATGTCCGTAGGTTAGTTATGTTTAAGTAGTTCTAAGTTCTAGGGGACTGATGACCTCACATGTTAAGTCCCATGGTGCTTAGAGCCATTTGAACCATTTTTCTTCCTGTACTGTAATGAAAATATCGGCACAATAGTGCACATGTCGACAATACGCTCTGAGTGTCTTGGTTGGGAGTCCACTGTTAAATACAGATGAAAGAGCGGATGGGTGAAAAGAGCACGTTGAAGGTCTCTATGAGGGAGACTTGTCTGATAACGTGATAGAAAAAGAAACTTGTAAATAATAGATTTCAGCTATCAGTCGTCCTTTTTAAATTTTATTGGCACACCTAGATTTCAGCTAGAAACTAGCTATTCTCAATGCACTATTATTTTTGATCAATGCATGTAATGCCTGTTGGTCGGGCTTCATCCGCAGTTCATTGAATACTCGATGATGGGGTGATTGAAGCATGGGTATCACATTAATGTTTACTCTATTGATGAAATGATATTCATCTAGGGTGAGGAAACTAAACTAATAACAATGTTTATTTTAGATGAGTGCTGTAGAGAATACAATGGTAAGGTATCGGTAGCTATTTTGGTTTTTAAGAGGAAGGAATGAGCCTGATTTAAAACTGTAGGAAACGACTAGTCCTTTTTAATTTAATCCGAGTACTTCACTGCTATGCTTTTAGGGACTGAGTATCAATGCCCTGAAAATATTTCCCTTTTATACAACTGTTTACCCATGAGTGCAAAGTAACGCTATCTGACTTGTAATTATGAGGCAGAACTTTCGTAGTGCAATTGGCAGTATAAATGGATCTTGAACATACGTTTACGTAATGAAAAGTTACGACCAAAACTTTCAAACTTGTGAACATAATATGAAAGTTTATTGCATCTTATCTTACAGAGAAAATGCTGCAAAAGAGATGCAGATTCCACATTGTATAAGCAAACACCTATTCGTAGAAGAGCTTTAATCACAAAAGACACACTCAGCATAGCCAGACTCTTCACATATCTTTAAGTTCTCAGCAGTTCAGACGTACCTTACACAGGCTGTTATATTCAAGGAAAGAAATAAATACATTATCTGATTCGATTGAAGGCAGAATGTATTGAGTGAAATGTACCTGTGCCAACTTCGACTTTAGGCGAAGAATAAGTGAGCACGTGAGAGATGACTAAGAAAGCGTTATAAATTTAGGCCGAAAATAATTAAAAAGAATTTAAAATAAGTATTGATTATTATTCAAGAAACAAACAATAGTAATGATAAATAAGTGGTATAGTAGCGTGAGCCATAACTTATATTTACAGGTGAGTAAATGGAGGACCCATATTGTTACTTTAAAGTGTAACCGTGTCTCTCGATCGGAACGACAGATTTAATTTTTGTCACTAAGAAAGCACATCTATAGCGTTGAAAACCGTGTAAGAAGAATATTGCAGCAAAGCGCTTTAGCAAGCAACCTTCACACCATAAATTCTTGTAAGTTGCAGCGTAGAACTGACCACCACAGTAAAAGATGAGACAAAGATGTCCGATCTGAACGGGCAGGTCCACGAAAGCAATTCCTACGCGAGGAGAAGAACCCTAGCGGTCAACAAAAGTACAAGTGTGTTTTTTCTCTCCGTGAGGACCGAGCGAGGTGGCACAGTGGCTAGCAAACTGGACTCGCATTCGGGAGGACGATGGTTCAATCCCGCGTCCGGCCATCCTGATTTAGGTTTTCCGTGATTTCTCTAAATCAATCCAGGCAAATGCCGGGATGATTCCTTTGAAAGGGCACGGCCGACTTCCTTCCCTGCCCTTCCCTATTCCGATGAAACCGATGACCTCGCTGTCTGGTCTCCTCCGCCAAACAATCCAATCCAATCTACTTGAGGGGAAGCCAAACCAAATCACCAAATCCCATGCGCTCTTTTGAGGACTGGTAAAATCTGACCCCTCCCCTCTCTCCCCAAAACACGCACGCACACACACACACGCACGCACGCACGCACGCACACACACAAAAGCACACTAACAAGCAGAAGTCATTGCTCTTCACCAGCGGCTTACAACTCTAAAGATGTTTTCGAATAGAAGGCTTACAAAACATCTGATTTCAACAACAAGCACACTGTATGATACATTTGTGACTCCCCCTCCCCCCTCCAAGGACACGTCACGCCAATATCTGGTAACATCGCCTCCATCTTTGTTGCGGGAAATAAAATCCACTAGTATCTTCATGTAAGCCATACCAAGTTGAAGCCACTCGCCGATAGAGATGGAAATGCATCTGAAACATCGGGTGATGCAACGTTATGGTGCTAGAGCGTTCTTCAAACTAGGGAGGTATACGTGCTGCCCTCTGAACACAGATGTTGTCATACTGGAAGACAGGACTGTTCAAAGCTTTCTCATTATGAACACTAGAAGATAAGGTAATTCCTGGTCACGGAGAATGTCGCGATAAGAGTCCTGGTTCATGTTTATTGCAACCTGAATATCTGGGCCCAAGTCATGGTACGACGAACACCGGCAAAACCTCATAGAACTACCTCGAACCTGAGGTACACCCTCCACACTTTGTCGGTCAAGTGTCTCATTGGACCGTTGGTACACTGGATACCTTGCATCATTTGAAAAGAGGTCAATCAACTACTGTCCAGTTTCTTTGTTGTTTGTCCCGCTGAAGACGTGCAGATTTATGAGCCAATGTGAGCAACGGTCATTTTCGTGGTACTGGAAACCATTACGTGCAGTTCCCTTCGGAATGTTACCTCGGGAAGTGGTCGAAGTGGACCTGCAGTCACTGACAGCAGCGATTCCTGTCGGGTCTGAAGCTGACTGTCATTGACAAGTCGTGATACCCGTCTCTGGTACGTGAAAGTCAGGATATTTTTACCGTCACTGTTCCTATACCGTTTTACGTGGCTGCGAGTGGTGAACAGTTCTTTGTGAACGTATACATTGTTCAGTCACAGTAATGATACCACCACTCGTAGTGCGGACCGCTGAGACACGTGCAGGCAGGGAGTAAATAAAGTTCTGGATGGCACCACCAGGAGTGTGGAGCCATTCCAGATCCAGTGCCGTGGTCAGCTGCGCTACGTTCCTTGGTTTCCCGGCGTACAATCTAGCGGCCATCTGTCCGATGGAGCATAACACGTGATTCATGTGACAAATCCATCTGTCGCCACTCACAATGGAAATCCCCATCACACCCCACTCAGATTTAGCTCAGTGGACAGCCTGTCAAAAAATTTTCAAATGTGTATGAAATCTTATGGGACTTAACTGCCAAGGCTATCAGTCCCTAAGCTACTTAATCTAAATTATCCTAAGGACAAACACACACACCCACGCCCTAGGAAGGGCTCGAACCTCTGCCGGGACCAGCCACACAGTCCATGACTGCAGCGCCTTAGACCGCTCGGCTAATACCGCGCGGCGGACAGCCTGTCAAAAACTGAACACAGATGCAGCTTGAAAACAGACAGAAGGTGTAGTAAACTGTAAAGAAAGAAACAAAATAGAGACAGTGAACGGCCCACGCTCGAGACGTGGAACATAGAGCGAATATAAAGAGCAAGGGCGTCGTGGTTACGTTCATTCATTCATCCATTCACTCATTCATTCATTTCAATGTCCGGTCAGCGTTTCCAGAAGGTAACAACTCCGATGGTCTTGTTGTTTCCCTCGATCAGGTCCTGTATTGTGCAGGGTTGTTCAACTTGAGGACAAATTAGCAGGTGGGCCGGGTCTTCTTCCGCACTCGTAGGATGTATCTCCATCAGCTGGAAAAATGTCCCATTTTCGCATTTTGGTCTTGCAAAGAGGTTACGTGATTACATTGTTTGACTGCGATAGGGGAGATCCGTATTCAAATCTCCCTCGTGCCCCCACTTTTTCTTCTCACTAAATTAGGAAATGCCCGTGCGGCCATTGACGGCTCTTTTTGCTGAATTCGGGTTTGTATCTGTGTCGTGGTGTAACGTCCGTTTGCAACAGCAAGGTATAAGAGAGGGACCTCCAGATGTTCTACTCAAGTACCACATGTTATGATCCTTGCGTGCCGTTTTGGAAGTTTTGACTCTTGAATTCCTTTGTTATAACGTAGTTGACAACCGTTTATTTGTTGTTTTCATTACTGTGAGAGGTCTATGTGGCATCTCGCCTGTTCTCAATATTCATCACATTTGCTTGCGGCGGTAATATATTCTTACCACATCATCCATATTCTGTAACCAGTATGTAGTATGCCAGTTGACAAGACTACAGCAGGAGAACAGACACGCCAATGACCGGACGGACAGTTCATAACTTTTTGGGGAAAAAATGTATACTGTGGCACGAGGGAGTTTCGAACACGGATCTCCCGCTTCACAGTCCAACACCGTGACCACATAAACACAACACCGTGACTCTTCACATTCACTTGACGTTGCGCATCTTGAACATGGACTGTTCTCTTTCTATTTTGCTTCTTTTTTCATTAATTCAGTACACCTTCTTCCGGTTCTTATACTTCATATGTGTTCAGTTTTTGACGAGATATCCACTGGGCCATTTTACCACTAAATATGTAATAGTGAGTTTCCCTTGTCAGAGGGTACTGCTGTGCACATTCCAGCCTTCGTCGCCGATGGACAGCAGTCAGCATGGGTACAACGAGGCGCCTGCTGCAGAGGCTCGTACGCAGCAATGTTGTTGAACACTCGTTAAGGAGACACTGTTGGTAGCCGCTTGTTTCATCTGGGTGGTCAGTTGCTCGACAGTTGCTCGTCTGTTCATTCATGTGCATTTCCGCCCCTCTCATGCAAGGCCCGTGGTGCTTGGAATGGTACTTGAATTACACAACCATTACGGCACCTCACCTAAACCTCTCGATACCAGCAATATTCTACTATGTTTCTGTAAAGTAGTTCACATATTTATGAGACAACATTCAGATTTGATTTCATTAATGTAGAGGTACTTTGATACATCGATATGTTTATATTGCAATGATATTATTCTTATGTGAATTCTTTCTTTTGTCACTATGATCTCTGACGTACTTGTAACTCTTGATTTTTGGGCGCGCAAGCAGTTAGTTAGAGAGTCGGACCTTGAGAAAGTCAAGTCTTGGATTTCATGTTGGAAAGACGCATAACGTAGTCAGCTTATAAAATGTGAACTTTAACAGTGAGGAAGATGTTTTCAAGTATGTTTTGTACTGTGAAGTGATGTTTTGTGTGTTACGTGCTATCACAACAAAAGCAATAAAAAAGAAGTGTAACTTAAATTCGGAGTGCTGATTATTTTTTTACATCACCATTGTGCTAACTTTGAAAGGTTTAATCTTCAAGAATGGTTTGTGAAGCGCATCTACAAAACTTTTGAATATAGCAGAATAAAACCTAGGCCTCTTTGCATCCGAGCTTGGAATCATCACCACCTAGATTTTCGACGATTGAGCCATGATTTTACAACGAGACCAGCGTGGGAAACACGAAAAGATGAGTGCCTAGTTTATTCATTATTACATGAAATGACTTTATTAACTGTGCTCTAATGACACCTGCCACATAATACCTATGTTGTTGCCTGAAAATGCAGTATTTAGCATCGTGAGCAACACCACAATCATCATTAAATTTTGATCTTTGTCGTGGTAGGGTTGTTAGATGACCCTCAGTTGCCTCGGCGCCTGTTTCCGATAGCACCATTCTCCCATGCACGGTATACTTTAACCATGGCGACACGCGAACCGTTTACACTCTTGGCCGTTTCGGAAATATCTCTATCCTTAACCCGAAAGCCAATGATCATGCCCTTTTGGACATCGCTCATCGCTCCTTTTCCGCTTTACGAGAACGGCTGCAGTACTTTCCGCCCCCCCCCCCCCCCCCCCCACCTAGCGACGAACTTTGTACTCTCTTCACTGAGTGCTGCCACTTGCCGTTTGTGAGAGGTTATTGCACGTTGACGTCGAATGTAAGCGATGGTCACATTAATGTGACCGAATCGTGTACCAACGACTCGAACTGTCATTCTGTCAAATCTCCACATTGACCCATCTGATTCCATACAGCCGAATGACACGTATACACCACTACACACCCGTAGCTTATGGCTGATGGTCACATATCATCTGTTCGAAAGCGAGGAGTGTGCTCATCTGAAGGGGTGACAAAAAATTTTCCGCTGAGTTTATTTATACACTCCTGGAAATGGAAGAAAGAACACATTGACACCGGTGTGTCAGACCCACCATACCTGCTCCGGACACTGCGAGAGGGCTGTACAAGCAATGATCACACGCACGGCACAGCGGACACACCAGGAACCGCGGTGTTGGCCGTCGAATGGCGCTAGCTGCGCAGCATTTGTGCACCGCCGCCGTCAGTGTCAGCCAGTTTGCCGTGGCACACGGAGCTCCATCGCAGTCTTTAACACTGGTAGCATGCCGCGACAGCGTGGACGTGATCCGTATGTGCAGTTGACGGACTTTGAGCGAGGGCGTATAGTGGGCATGCGGGAGGCCGGGTGGACGTACCGCCGAATTGCTCAACACGTGGGGCGTGAGGTCTCCACAGTACATCGATGTTGTCGCCAGTGGTCGGCGGAAGGTGCACGTTCCCGTCGACCTGGGACCGGACTGCAGCGACGCACGGATGCACGCCAAGACCGTAGGATCCTACGCAGTGCCGTAGGGGACCGCACCGCCACTTCCCAGCAAATTAGGGACACTGTTGCTCCTGGGGTATCGGCGAGGACCATTCGCAACCGTCTCCATGAAGCTGGGCTACGGCCCCGCACACCGTTAGGCCGTCTTCCGCTCACGACCCAACATCGTGCAGCCCGCCTCCAGTGGTGTCGCGACAGGCGTGAATGGAGGGACGAATGGAGACGTGTCGTCTTCAGCGATGAGAGTCGCTTCTGCCTTGGTGCCAATGATGGTCGTATGCGTGTTTGGCGCCGTGCAGGTGAGCGCCACAATCAGGACTGCATACGACCGAGGCACACAGGGCCAACACCCGGCATCATGGTGTGGGGAGCGATCTCCTACACTGGCCGTACACCACTGGTGATCGTCGAGGGGACACTGAATAGTGCACGGTACATCCAAACCGTCATCGAACCCATCGTTCTACCATTCCTAGACCGGCAAGGGAACTTGCTGTTCCAACAGGACAATGCACGTCCGCATGTATCCCGTGCCACCCAACGTGCTCTAGAAGGTGTAAGTCAACTACCCTGGCCAGCAAGATCTCCGGATCTGTCCCCCATTGAGCATGTTTGGGACTGGATGAAGCGTCGTCTCACGCGGTCTGCACGTCCAGCACGAACGCTGGTCCAACTGAGGCGCCAGGTGGAAATGGCATGGCAAGCCGTTCCACAGGACTACATCCAGCATCTCTACGATCGTCTCCATGGGAGAATAGAAGCCTGCATTGCTGCGAAAGGTGGATATACACTGTACTAGTGCCGACATTGTGCATGCTCTGTTGCCTGTGTCTATGTGCCTGTGGTTCTGTCAGTGTGATCATGTGATGTATCTGACCCCAGGAATGTGTCAATAAAGTTTCCCCTTCCTGGGACAATGAATTTACGGTGTTCTTATTTCAATTTCCAGGAGTGTATTTATATTTCATTCTACGATTTCTGTGGTGTGCGTACTGCAAGACCTTCGGAACACACACCATCAGAATATTTGACTTGTCGCTCTAACGAAGTAGGCGAGTGTTGGCAATATCTCTCATTGTGGCGTGTTTATCTTCTGCCGTTAGGTCAGACGATAGAAATGCCACTTGCACGCTTAGAGTAGCAGATTGACGGTGAACAACTTTCAACAGAACTTGATTAATTTTCACAAACGTTTATTAAAATAATAAAAAGGATAGACATTACGTAACTTGATTCTGGATGCTGTTTACAATTGACAATCTGAAGTTCCTTTGGTCTTGGTACGTTAATCTTATTCTCACATATCTCTGATACTTGACAAAAGTGTCTATACATTTATCTTCATGGCTATGTATAGGAATATGGTAATCTTATTAGGCGCAGACTGAAACTTGACTATAGACTGGTACAGACTAATGTAGACTGGTACAGACAGGTGCAGACAAATGCAGACTGCCTAATCGGAGGTCTGTACACTCGTTATAATACCTCGAGCATTCAGGTATCACTGCACGAGTGTGATCCGCGAGGAGTAAAGGTTCTACGTTACCAGCAATCACATTGGCTGCGTTACATATTAATACGCGGATCGGTGGAAGCAGAATTTGGTCCGTCTCTAAGACAGCGCCATCTCGTAGTGCAGAGACGGACGAGCGCTGCGCCTGCGCTGTTGTGCTTAACGGGGCGCGCTCTAGTGGGAAAGTTGTGTACGCGCTGACTACGCGGAACTATGTATACAACAATTTCCTACGTCTTAAGAGACTCACAGTCTGCGTCTGTAATAATTTCGTTGCGGTCAGGTCGGTAAACTAACTTACGTGCCTTACTTCACATTATCTGATTTTGGTAGTTTGTTTCCATCTACATCTACATCCATACTCCGCAAGCCACCTGAAGGTGTGTGGCGGAGGGTACTTTCAATACCACTATCGCTTCTCCCTTCTATTCCAGTCTCGTATTCTTCGTGGAAAGAAAGATTGTCGGTATGCCTCTGTGTGGGCTCTAATCTCTCTGATTTTATCCTCATGGTCTCTTCGCGAGATATACGTAGGAGGCAGAAATGTACTGCTTGACTCCTCGGTGAAGGTATGTTCTCGAAACTTCAACAAAAACCCGTACCGAGCTACTGAGCGTCTCTCCTGTAAAGTCTTCCACTGGAGTTTGTCTATCATCTCCGTAACGCTTTCGCGATTGCTAAATGATCCTGTAACGAAGCGCGCTACTCTCCGTTGGATCTTCTCTATCTCTTCTATCAACCCTATCTGGTACGGATCCCACACTGCTGAGCAATATTCAAGTAGTGGGCGAACAAGTGTACTGTAACCTAATTCCTTTGTTTTCGGATTGCATTTCCTTAGGATTCTTCCAATGAATCTCAGTCTGCTTTACCGACGATCAACTTTATATGATCATTCCATTTTAAATCATTCCCATGTCGGCGATGGTGAGGAACTGGAGTCAGGAAACTGAGGTGCAGCGTAGTGGTACGTCGGCTCGATGAGATACGGCGCTCCGAATTCGCGTGCAGATTCACGCAGCGATACAAACTGTGGTGGTGTTTGCGCGCTGGAGGCCGTCCACAAACAAGCGTAAACGCGTGCGTGTTTAGCGAGCGCGCAGTGGCAGGGTGCCGGCCGCCTCTGCTGTTTGTCCAGGGTGGGTGCCGACCACCTGCCGGCGAAATATACTGCGGCCTGGCCGCGAATAACCGCAAGCATCGCGCTAACCATACAGCCCATCTCCAGTAATCTGCCTATCCAAAGCACATTTCGTGCTTGTTGACCTATTTAACAGCTTGCTTCACTTCTCTTTGACTGGGAAGGATAACTTGCAAAGTTTACTGTTCAGTGCACTTTGAGCCGTGCTCCGGTTCGTCTTCGTGCCATTGACACGTTGGCGTCGTGTTTTGGGATTGTCACCTCTCGTTTTCTTAGCCTGTTCACTGGCGCCACTACGTTTGCTCGCTTTGTCTGTCCGTCAGCGGCAGCAACAGCACTTTTCGATAGCAAGTACTGCAGTGCTATCTTTGGAGCGACCTCTAGTATTTCTGGGTCGTCGTGTGTCAGGCAGTGCGCTTAGGACGGAGGAGCAGTGAGGTCCCCACAGCGGCAGTACTGGCCGGGACAGCTGGCGATACATGCACTGCCCGGTGGAAGGATGTGCACGACCACGACGTGGGCCGGATTCAGCGAGTTTAAGTTGAATGGATCGTTATATTCGAGTAGCGCAACCTTCACTTGTGTGTGTCCGTCCGTGGAAGTGACCTCATGGCAATAAGCTGTCAGTCGACGATTCATACTGGCACCTCTCCCTTGCCTGACTTGAGCGGGGACGACCGTTGACTGGCTGTTCGGCCCATCTCATCGGACGACGTGTTGTAAGTGGGCTGTTTAGTTTTTTATGTTGGTAACGCCATGTAGCGCTCTGTATGAAAATCACTGACTGTGCTGTGTGAAGTCTGTGGCTGGTCTGCATTGTTGCAGTCGCTGTTGTAGTGTTGGGCAGTTAGACATTAACAGCGCGTAGCGTTGCGCAGTTGGAGGTGAGCCGCCAGCAGTGGCGGATATGGGGAGAGAGATGGCAGAGTTTTGAGAGCGGATGATCTGGACTTGTGTCCATCAGAGACAGTAAATTTGTAAGACTGGATGCCATGAACTGCTATATATATGACTTTTGAACACTATTAAGGTAAATACATTGTTTGTTCTCAGTCAAAATCTTTCATTTGCTAACTATGCCTGTCAGTAGTTAGTGCCTTCAGCAGTTACAATCTTTTATTTAGGTGGCAGTATTGGCGCTCGCTGTATTGCAGTAGTTCGAGTTAACGAAGATTTTTGTGAGGTTAAGTGATTTGTGAACGGTATAGGTTAATGTTAGTCAGGGCCATTCTTTTGTAGGGATTATTGAAAGTTAGATTGCGCTGCGCTAAAAATATTGTGTGTCAGTATAGTGTTGATCAGAATAAGTAAAGAGCGAAATGTCTGAGTACGTTCAGATCTGCTCAGCTGTTTGAAAATCGAATAACGTAAGGGGTTTATCAGCACAGTAATTCAATAATTTTTCTAAGGGGACGTTTCATAGTGTATTTGGTCTTCCGAGCGCTTCTGGGCACTCTATGTTTGTGTCGACTTGTGGTTCGTGCTGGTTGTTCCACAGTGCCTGGTTTTAGCACTGTTTGAGTTGCTGGTGGAATTGTTTTCGCAGGTTCGTGCGTATCTAGCGTGTTTGAATGAGCAATTATTTTAACGCTGTCTGCGTACTGCGTTTGTGGAGTGGTTCCTTCTGCCTTTCGGTGTTTTAAAAGCCGGATTCTGCAGACGCAGTGCTGTCTGTCACTTCACCCACGCCTGAATTATTCCATCGTTGTACTGATTATCAGATGTTGGGTGGATTTTGTAAGAGGGTTGGTCGGCGTTTAAACTGTCCCTAGTTTGAGTTGCGATCCTGTTTCGTGAGCATAACGCTTGGCTGCCTGTCTCGACGTTTACGCGGCTTCAGGGACTTTTCCCAGGTCGATCCTTGGAGCACTCTCTGTGTATCACTCCCTTCTTTATTTGGTTTGATTGTGTCAATTGTTTAAAAATAATATTTTGTTTCAATTATTCCTATTGCTTGCGGCCTTCAGCCCACAAATGATTTGAATTCTTCTTAATAAGGCCTTCAGCCGTCAGTGTAGCTTGTGTTACAGTGAATATTTTTAAAATGATAGTTTTTAAAAATTTATTTCCTTAAATAAGTGTACGTGTTTACTGTGCAACCAACGGTAACTGATTAGGACCCCTCCACACCTTTTCCTGCCTTCCCTAAGTCCCACGTCTCACACCCAATGTAAAGACTCAAGACCGACGTGATTAATACCACACAGTAGCTGAAGAAAAGATTAGTAGAATTGACTAGGGATGCGTCCACCCTCCGCCTTTATGACGCCTGGAACTCTGTTGGAGACATTTTCAATGAGACACCTGCCTGTCTGTCGGCGAATGGGAGCCCGTTCTTCAAAAATGGTTCAAAATGGCTCTGAGCACTATGGGACTTAACTTCTGAGGTCATCAGTCCCTTAGAACTTAGAACTACTTAAACAAACTAACCTAACGACATCACACACATCCATGTCCGAGGCAGGATTCGAACCTGCGGCAGTAGCGGTCGCGCGGTTGAAGACTGTAGCGCCTAGAACCGCTCTTCAATCCCGGCCGGCGAGCCCGCTCTTCCTCAAGAGCCAAAACCACAGAAGATAGTGATACTGGACGTTGGGATCTGGAGCGAAGCCGACGCTCTGACTCATCGCAAAGGTGGTCCTTTGGCGATAGGTCTGGTCTTTGGCCAGGTCAGTCCATTTCGGGAACGTTAATGTCCACAAGCCATTGCCTCACAGATGCTGTTTCAAGACACGGCCACTGTCATGCTGATACAGTCATCGTCTCCGAACTGTTCCTCTGCTGTACGCAGTAGACAATACGGTAAAGTACTGACATCCTTTCTTATACGCCTTAAGGGAACTACAAAGTAGCCACTAAAAACACTCCCTTGCAATAACACCACCTCCTCCGTTCTTCCTGCGTTCTAAAGGCCTTCGCCATACCCAAACACTCCAGTAGGATTGCCACAGGCTACAGCGTGACTCATCACTCCAAATCACTAGTTTCCAGTCATCCACTGTCCAGTGACGTCGCTATTAACGCCACCTCAAGCGTCGCTTAGCATTGACTACAGAAACGTTTTCTTACGAGGAGCTACAACATATTTGCACTCCGTTCTTATTAACTCCCTATGAACACTGTGCTAGGTGAATTGCTGATAGCATTTATCGCGGTACTCGGGATTTAGAGTATTGTTAAATTCTATATATGCAGTCATTAACCAAAAAGTAAATACTGAATACTGCAACATTATTTACTCTGTACTGCAGTACTATTTACTCTGTTAAATATTGTGGGCTAGCATGAGACTCTGAAATAACCGAATACCACGATAACATACGTACGAACATCGGCAATTCCTAAGTACGCACGAAACAATATTTTGTACACAGCGCGCGACTCACCGCCTTCTAACAGATAGTTCGCCTGAGCGCTGCTATTATGGAGAGAAAATATGCGTGCCTTTACACAAACGGTAATGATTAATTTGGTTCTCAGGGACTACTAGTCATTTATGTATTAACTTTCACAAAGAAACTGAGATATCTTTTATGCTTATTAAAGGGAACATTTTTCTGTATTTCCTATTCGTTATCTCCAACGCAAAAACTGAGGAGAATCTCATTTGCCGTTAAGCGGCAAATCTTAAACATACTGAACTCATTCAATACGAAAACATTAATGAATAGAATTTGTCTTTACTCTACTAGCTTTGAAACTATTAAAAGATCAAAATAACGAAGTCTCCCGCATTTACATTTAATATTACATGCTTAATTTCTGACTAAAAAAACATCGTCAGCGTAATGGCCGAGCAAATGGTGCTATGGAAAGAGAGCTCCCCGCAACACGAAGTTCTGAAATAGAGTTAGTAATTTCAATTAATGGTGGCTATTATGGGAGGTTCAAAAATGGTTCAAATGGCTCTGAGCACTATGGGACTTAACATCTGTGGTCATCAGTCCCCTAGGACTTAGAACTACTTAAACCTAACTAACCTAAGGACATCACACACATCCATGCCCGAGGCAGGATTCGAACCTGCGACCGTAACAGTCGCGCGGTTCCGGACTGAGCGCCTAGAACCGCTAGACCACCGCGGTCGGCTTTATGGGAGGTGCTCACTACTTCAACAACCAACACTTTCTAATAACAATTGGACATATATTCTGATAACTTACAGCCAGACTTACATTAAATATCAGACTGTGATACAATAGCGCCCTTTTGCTAGACGAAACAAGCTAGGAAAAAAAGGGGCTAACACAAAAAATTATCTCTGTTCTTCTTCATCTACATTACACAGATTCTATAAACGAAACAAACTAGCAAAAAGGGCTAACCCAAAAAATTATCTCTGTTCTTCTTCATCTGCATTACACATTTACTATAAATGAAAGGCTATTTGTTAAACGCATCGCCGGCCGTTGTGGCCGAGCGGTTCTAGGAGATTCTGTCCGGAACCGCGCTGGTTCGCAGGTTCGAATCCTGCCTCGGGCATGGATGTGTGTGATATCCTTAGGTTAGTTAGGTTTAAGTAGTTCTAAGTCTAGGGGACTGATGACCTCAGATGTTAAGTCCCATAGCGCTTAGAACCATTTGAACTTTTTTTTTTTTTTAACGCATCGCTATTTGCGACCTTTACCGATAATAATCTTTACCTTTTAATATTTGATATTCATCGCGCACACGGTCGCAGTCTTTCAATAATTTATAGTTCTCACGTCACTATTTTTTAACACACAAAAAACCCTTTTAATTTTTCTCGAAATGTCAATTTATGTGATGTTTCGTCACACACTGTGGAACTCAGGAGAGGTCCACCCGTTGGTTTTATGCGTTATTTTTTTATTTATTTTATTTATTTTTATTTTATCTTTTTTTACATCCCAAATGCTGAATGGTTCCGGTCCTTCAGTACATGCAATCGGCCTGTTCCTGGCTTAGATGTGGTTGTTCCTTCGCCCAACAGGTGACTTGGGCAGCTTTTGCGGTTGAAATGTCCCTCATGGATTTGTTATGTGATATCCTATGAGTACTCCACGTTGAAATTACTGACTCTCCTAACTGAGCCACTCTGCTGACACTTTCTCTGCTAGTAATACAGCCGGCCGGAGTAGCCGAGCGGTTCTAGGCGCTACAGTCTGGAACCGCGCGACCGCTACGGTTGCAGGTTCGAATCCTGCCTCGGGCTGGATGTGTGTGACGTCGTTAGGTTAGTTAGGTTTAAGTAGTTCTAAGTTCTAGGGGACTGATGACCTCAACTTAAGTCCCATAGTGCTCAGACCCATTTGCTAGTAATACAACACTCCCTGGCAGTTTTTATACTGGCGAGTACGCCTCTCATGATATATGGTACTCAAGTGTACAGAGGGCAGCGTACAGGTAGTTTACTAGCGAAACAATAAAGAAATAACACACTTTACAGTACTTTATTTTACTGTTTCTGAGGCATATAATTACTGTGTTAAAATATAAATCTAAAGAAAAGTTTATGGGGCCATGGCATTTGCATATGACCCAGCCGTGTTTCCCTGCGACTCTATCAGGCAACACAGCCCAGTCATGTTACCATGCCACATTTTCTGATGACATAGTCCACTCATGTTACCATGTAACATTGCCGGGCAACATAGACTAGTCATGACACCATGAAATATTGCTGGCTAACATAGCCCGGTCATTTTACACTTCACCATTGCCAGGCAAAATAGCCCATCCACGTTACCCCGCAACGCTGCCAGGCAACGTAGCCCATCCATGTTATGTGGTAACATTGCCGTGCAACGTAGCCCAGTCATGTTACACTGCAACGCTGCCAACTACACGAATTTCAGCCTCGTGATCGCCAACATTGGCGGTTGCTGTTGCTCGCCATTGTTTATGGCAATTCATATCCTACCCAGAAGCGTTTATACGGGCTACAATGGGGCTGCGAAATGGACGGAACCGAGGTAGTGGGATTTAGTGCGACATTTCTGCATTTGCACGATACAATCAAAACAGTAAGAACAAGAGAATATGGACTTTATGCATTTCTTTTTTGAGTAAGTCAGCTACTTCTAAAGATTTAACTCCTGAACTGATGGTAGTTACATACGTTTTATAGAACACCGAAACACGTTTTTGAATACATCGCGAAGCCAATACGAATATTGTTAATTACCATGTCAAAGACTGTATTCAACTTACAATCAAATTGGCACTCGCACTTCAATTTCTGTTGAAACGTCCCCCTAGAAAAATTAAGCATGACAGTACTGGAAAACCTCTTACGTTATTTGATTTTCAAACAACTGAGCAAAACTCAACGTACTCAGACATTTCTCCTTTCACTTATTCTTATCATCACTAAACTGATACACAATATTTTTAGCGCAACACAATCTGACTTTCAATAATCCCCACAAAAGAAAGACCCTGACTGACAATAAACTATACCTTTCACGAATCACTTACGTCACAAAAATCTTCGTTACTCGAACTACCGCAATACAGCGAGCGCCAATACTGCCAGCTAAATAAAAGATTCTAACTACTGAAGGTACTAACTACTGATAGGCATAGTTAGCAAATGAAAGATTTTGATAGAGAACAAACAATGTATTTACCTTAACAGTGTTCATGACCTCCATCTTTACAAATTTCCTTTTTCTGGCGGACACACGTCCAGATCGTCCGTTCTCAAAACTCTGGCATCTCTCTCTCTCCACATCCACCACTCGTGGCAGCTCACCTCCAACTGCGCAACGCTACGTGCTGTTCGCATCCAACTGCCCAACACTACAATAGCGAATATTCCAACAATGCCAACCAGCCACAGACTGCACACAGCACAGCCAGTGATTTTCATACAGAGCGCCATGTGACGTTACCAACATAAAAACCTAAACAGCCTACTGACACTGTCTACTGGTAACCCATAAAGAAGTTTGATGTACTTTTGTAAAGTCCACTTTTCGTTGATGTGTATCTTAATACCCGACGTCTGATATGGTACTGTGGGAGGCCACAAGCTACCAATTGAGGTGGATTATCTTAACAAAATGGTTCAAATGGCTCTGAGCACTATGGGACTCAACATCTGTGGTCATCAGTCCCCTAGAACTCAGAACTACTTAAACCTAACTAACCTAAGGACATCACACACATCCATGCCCGAGGCAGGATTCTAACCGACGACTGAGCGCCTGAACCGCTAGACCACCGCGGCCGGCTTTATCTTAACATTTATTGTTCAGCAGCACAACTAAGTAGCTATGAAGCTCATAAATCTGGTACTTACATTTACGGCCAGTAATTTATAAAAGGACAGGTAGCAGGTTACTGCTCGTGGACATGGAAACAAATGCGATGATTCTTCAGACTTTATGGGTTCCAAAGATCTGGCCGAAGACGTACGTATTACATTTATGAAATTCATGATTCTCTCATTTGCTCCCTTCTAGAATCGTGTACACTACAAGTAAATCAGCTGTGCGCACGCCATCTTTCGAACTGAAGTGAAACAATATTGTTTCATTGCTATGGCTGTATGATTTTGCACTTCAGTGCTGTCGGCTGAAAAAGAAGTAACAAGGCTGGGAGTGAGAGGGACTCGTTCACAGACTTAGTGGACACTAGCCGCAATACCTCGGCAATACCTCAATTACTTGCAATCGTCTATTCTATACTGCAGTATTGCAGCCACATTGCAGCACTGATGATAGAAACACTATTGTGGCCACACATTTACGTAAAATGTGACCCGCGTAAACGCACTGTAAAGGTGCTTAACTGATCGTCTTCATTCGTATAACACCATGTGTTAAGGCAACTCTATATTGTTCATTCTTTTTTTCTTCTTTTACCATTCCTGATATTTTCAATTACTCTTCTCGAAATCGACAACTGTCCTACATTTCATAAAAAATATTATACTTTAGTGGTTTGTTATTATACTAATTGTTAAAGAGTACATGGTGTTTCAAAATAAATATACGGGTTTTTTGGCTTTGTAACATTTATGACATTCTACTTACAATTAAAATAATACACCAAATGGATGATCAACCCAAAGTTTTTCGAAAATGTTCAATGTGACCACCTTTTGTTCGTAGGCGGGTCTTCCCGAACCTTGATCAGTGTATCTGTAGTAACAGTCTCAATAATGTTGCTTCTAAAGGGGGGCACGTCAGATGGCAGCGGTGTTACGTACACATGATCGCTTATGAACCCCCAAAGGTAAAATTCACATGGCGTCCAGTCGTGTGTGACTGTGGAGGTCATGAAAAACAAACTCTGTCATCCGGCCCCTTGTGACCAATCTAGCGGTGGGGTACAACGTCGTTTAACCAATCACGTACTGAATTATGCCATTTGGCGGCGTACCATCTTGCTGCCAAATAAAATTCCGTAGTTCAGCTTCTTCCAATTGCGAAAAGAGCCATTGTTCCAGCATATCAGGATAAGGAACACCATTTACAGTTACTTCACTTAAAAAGAAAGGCACATAAATTTTCCACGGACACATGCCTCAACAAAAGTGCAATTTAGAGAGTCTCGTTCAAACTGTACCATCTCCTGGGGATTTGCTGACCCCCAGACGCGAACATATGTGTGCTCACAATTCCACTTAGATGAAATGTCGATTCATCACTGTAAATCTTCATCGCCATGCAGCAACATTAAATTTTCGTTTGCAAAGCTGTCAAGTAAACCATAGTCTCTGGGCTTTAGAACTTGTAACAGCTGCAAACGATAAGGTCGTAGCGTAAGCGTCTCCTTAAAAGTTTCCACAGAGGCGTCACTGGAATTGCTAATTCACGACTAGCCTCCCGAAATGATTTCTTGGGACTACACGCGAAACGCTCTCACTCGTTCAACACTTTCTTCAGTTACTCTTGGTCTTTTTTCTTTTTTTAAATCTCCTGGCTTTCGGGACGTATCCTTACAGCCATCTCAGTAGTAGAATGTCAGTTATGACGGTAGGAACATGAGGACAATACAACATTAGTTCCCGAGCGGAGAAAGATCTCCGACCTGGCCGGGAAACGAACCTGGGCCCTACTGACCGCGCAGGTGCCGAGGCGGAAAATTCTTGGTTATTCCATGCTCCTTCCATAGCGCAGAAATATATAAACAAAACTGTTTGAGCTGCTCTTTCATCTGATATATTATTTACAATTGTAAGTTCAATGAATTAAATGTTACAAAGTCTTAAAAACCGTATATTCATTTTGAAACACCCTGTATATTTGCTGACTGAAGTGACGAATGAAAATTTGTACCAAGGCCAAGATTTGGACTGGGTCTCCTGCTCGCTAGCAAGAATGCCAAGCGGGCTGAGGCGTGAGTGGAGGGAGGCTTGCTACAATAGTGTGTGCAGCTGTGTAAAGCCTCTGTGCCAGCGTGGCGTAGTCGTCAGCACATCTGCCTAGGAGCATGGACCCCTGTTCTGACCCCAATGTTGGTACAAATTTTCATTCGTCACTTCAAACTACATACACTACTGGCCATTAAAATTGCTACACCACGAAGATGACGTGCTACAGACGCGAAATTTAAGCGACAAGAAGAAGATGCTGTGATATGCAAATGATTGCTTTTCAGGGAATTAACACAAGGTTAGCGCCGGTGGCAACACCTACAACGTGCTGACACGAGCAAAGTTTCCAACCGATTTCTCATACACAAACAGCAGTTGACCGGCGTTGCCTGGAGAAACGTTGTTGTGATGCCTCGTATAAGGAGGAGAAATGCGAACCATCACGTTTCCGACCTTGATGAAGGTCGGATAGTAGACTATCGCGATTGCGCTTTATCGTATCGCGACATTGCTGCTCGCGCTGGTCGAGGTCCAATGGCTGTTAGCAGAATATGGAATCGGTGGGTTCAGTAGGGTAATACGGAACGCCATGCTGGATCCCAACGGCCTCTTATCACTAGCAGTCCAGATGACAGGCATCTTATCCGCAAGCCTATACGGATCGTGCAGCCACGTCTCGATCCCTGAGTCAACAGATGGGGACGTTTGCAAGACAACAACCATCTACACGAACAGTTCGACGACGTTTGCAGCAGCATGGACTATCAGCTCGGGGACCCTGGCTTCGGTTACCCTTTACACTGCATCAGATACAGGAGCGCCTGCGATGATGTACTTTACGACGAACCTGGATGCACGAATGGCAAAACGTCATTTTTCCGGATGAAACCAGGTTCTGTTTACAGCATCCTGATGGTCTCATCCGTGTTTGACGACATGGCGGTGAACGCACATTGGAAGCGTGTATTCGTCATCGCCATACTGGCGTATCACCCGCCGTGATGGTATGGGGTGCCATTGGTTACACGTCTCGATCACCTCTTGTTCGCATTGACGGCACTTTGAACAGTGGACATTTCAGATGTGTTACGACCCGTGGCCCTACCCTTCATTCGATCCCTGCGAAACCCTACATTTTAGCAGGATAATGCACGACCGCATGTTGCAGGTCCTGTACGGTCCTTTCTGGATACAGAAAATGTTCGACTGCTGCCCTGGCCAGCACATTCTCCAGATCTCTCACCAATTGAAAACGTCTGGTAAATGGTGGCCGAGCAACTTGCTCGTCACAATGCGCTAGTCACTACTCTTGATGAACTGTGGTATCGTGTTGAAGCTGCGTGGGCAGCTGTACCTCTACACACCATCCAAGGTCTGTTTGACTTAATGCCTAGGCGTATCAAGGCCGTTATTACGGCCAGAGGTGGTTGTTCTGGTTACTGATTTCTCAGGATCTGTGCACCTAAACTGCGTGAAAATGTAATCACATGTCAGTTCTAGTATAATAGATTTGTCCAATGAATACCCGTTTATCATCTGCATTTCTTCTTGGTGTAGCAGTTTTAATGGCCAGCAGTGTATATACGTCATAGATGAACGCAGAGCTCCCTGTTCTGCGCTCATAGGTAGGAAACCGCACCTAGTACACGTCCCCGGGGGCTCAGGGGCCACAGCACAGTTACGACACCTGAGGATGGGCTTACGAGAGCCAGAAACCGCTCGTGATAATAAAATAAATTTACAACTGAAGTATTTTCAACCTCTGGTATAATGCTTAGTTGTGGATGTTCTTCCAACAGGTTTGTTTGCATATAGTTTCACCCAACTATTAAAAACAGAAAATCATTTTGATGGCCTGCCTCCATGATGCACTTACTCGAAAACTGTTTTTCAAAATAGCACTTCATCTCTTCGCATGGATAACACATTTCGTCAGACTTCCATTATCAGATCAGATTTTAAAGAATCAACGTATCGTGTTACGTCAAAAAAGTACATAATTGTTTCTGTTACAAATGTTTATACTGCGTATGGTCATGTATAATTTGATGTAATATGATGTATTGATTCTTTAATTTTTCACTTGATGAGGTAGTCTGCCAAAATGTGTTAGCCGTTTGAAGAAATAAAGTGAAGAGATAAAGAGCGATTTGTGCAGACAATTTTTGTCTATCTTAAGGAGTCTGTCTGTACAGATTGTGAATCTAACACAAAATCGCTCGTAATCACATTTTTATCAGAAAAGTTTACTGGAAATTGGTAATGTTCTGCAATTATGTGATTTATATTACACGCTCACTAGTAGTTGGTGGTCACAAAGAAACAGATTATAGTACGTCTGCTCTTCGATTATTGGAAGCAATTTTAAGAAATTCTGTAAACATTTGCCCGCAGCTACGTAGAAATTCGTGTTTTAACAACAATCAGATCCCGTCAGTATAAATATTACCAATGGCAAAAGAGACGCAAAGACTGAAATCGGGTCGTGATTTGCATTTTATAGGTCTCGTATCGCTTCTAGGTCAGCTTTTTCCGGCTAGATAATTGGCTTGTTGTCGGTATTTGGTAGTCAGGCGGAGGGCCAGCGAGGAAAAGGAATCACCGATTAGGCGGCCAGTGTGCAACGGGTGGCGTGTCGAGAGCTGGCAGCTGTAAGAGACTCTGCGAATTATTCAACACAGGCCGTAATTGCGGCCGGTGCATTAGTCAGCGCTGTGTGTCCGCGCCGATCGCTAGGCGTCGCGTAATGTTACACAGTGTCACCTGGCTCCTAGCTCCACCCACAGAAAATTATGCCGCTTTTGCTTCCATGTCATAAACTGTCTAAAAGAAACGACAGCAAAGAGAGAAACATTCGATTTGAAACTGAAATTTTGCCAACAATCAGAGTAAAACCTCTACGAAGGGTTGCACTGTTGTCAGTAAGCAGATCGAAATCATCTATTTACTCGCTCAGTGAACGTACTGCACCGAAACTGAAGATGACAGAGGGAAATCCGAAATACTAAATTTGGTCTTCCGAAAATGTATCGCTGCAGTACTTTGCAATAAGGTTCCTATGTTCACCGCGCGGGATTAGCCGAGCGGTCTTGGGCGCTGCAGTCATGGACTGTGCGGCTAGTCCCGGCGGAGGTTCGAGTCCTCCCTCGGGCATGTGTGTGTGTGTGTGTGTGTTTGTCCTTAGGATAATTTAGATTAAGTAGTGTGTAAGCTTAGGGACTGATGACCTTCGCAGTTAAGTCCCACAAGATTTCACACACATTTGGACATTTTTGGTTCCTATGTTCAGTTATCGCACAATTGGCAGATAGTCAGGTGAATGATAACTAAACGGAAAAGTAACGTCAGTCGCTTAATAGTGGAAAGATGTCTGGACAGTATAAAATACATCTGCAGGTCTACTGACATTACGCGAAAAAGCTTGCTCCGCTTCTAGCAGCAGGTTATCATAGATCATAGATCGCTGGAGCAACGAAGGTTACCAATGGACTGGAAAAAAAGGAAAAAGGCAAAAAAAATATGCGCAGGTCAGAATTCTGGACTGACCAGTGCATGTCAGGAATGTTTTTGTCCACAAACCACTATAAATACTGCTTTATGAGAGGGTGCATTGTCATGTTGGTATAATCATCGTCTCCAAACTGCTCATCCACAGTACACAGTACTGTAACATTCATATCCTATATGTATATATATTGCATCTAACACGCATTTTAACATTGCAGATCCACTTTCACTAAAATAAATTTAAACAGATAAATTTCAAGTTTCACACGGGTAGCTCTAAGAATTTACGGCCAGGTAACGTTTCTGGCGTAGAGCTGTAAAATCTAACAACTGAGATACACAAAGGTGCATGGCATTCCTTAAAAACGTTGCTATCATTCTTGGTTCATTTTTTTATAAAAGTTTAAAATAAATTGAAAATCAAGTGACTCTTAGGTCGCGGACAACGACTCATGGTTAAATAAACTCAATACCGATGTCATATCATTTGACATAATAGCGTTTCATGAAACTTCAGTAACAGTTAATCCTTCTCTGAAATCACGAAACTATAACCCAAGCATTACAAAAATTAAACTTCACTTGTAATACCTTTCCTTAAAAGAAGTTCCAAAATCCAATTCTGAAATCCATGTCTCTCGGAATGATCGATTGATCCTAAAAAAGAAGATAATGAAGAGCAAAAAGATTCGTGAATTGGATGGCTTACGAACTAAGAATGCCGCATTATCAAACAGCTGCTGCAAGTAAACCAAACTTAATCATTACCTCTAATACATTCATCATGAAGAGTGTAATCGTACCAACGTAATAATCAATTCCTTTTCTCTCGACACTGAATCTTCCAATAATCCTTAGCATGATTCCCAAAAATCTCCGTTATTTGCTACCTGTTGCTACTAAAGCAAAACTCGATTGTTCTCATCTCACATTTCAGATATCCAAAACAGGAAAAGTTCCTATGAAAACTTACACACACACACACACACACACACCACACACACACACACACACACACACACACACACACACCTGTCAAGCCGGGACGCGTCACCAGCTGTGTTATATTAGTATAACCAGGCTGCGGACGAGTGGCACAGACGCCGAGCGGTAACTAGTACGAGCCAAAACACAAGAATACATGAGCGGTGCATCCTTAAGAGGAGCTACTACTGCGGGGATAGGTTTCGAAATAAGGTCCTGCTGCGCATTAAAATTTCAAAAACACGAAGGTGACATGCGAGAAATCTGGAGCTGTAATAGCTAGGCTGCGGAAAGAACGTCCCTCCCAGTTCACGCACTTGCAGCGCATCGTGTGGAGGAGACACTCTAGCGCCAGTCCGAGCTCTGGGATTCGTAAACGTTGCCATGGTGATGGTACCCCGTTGCCACCCCGACAACTCAAGGTCGCGCGGTTCTGTACTCAGTGGGTGCAAAGCGTTTGTTGCAGATCGCGGTATTGACTCAGTTCGCGTTATCGGAGCCGTGTGAAGTGTCGCATTGTTAATTTCAAACCTAAGTGATACAGTCTCTTCCTCAAGCTGCACGAAAGTAGGTGGGGATACTATGTTAATTGTTAGCTCATATATAGTTTACGATGATATTTTGTAGAACAAAACGTTAACAGTGGCCCTATCATACCTTTGTCGAAAGTCATGGAATGAAGAGCTGCAGGTCTGAAAATTGTAACTGCCTCCGCGAAGAAAATAACTAGAGGGAAGTGTGCTGAAGATCTACAGGAACCAATTGCTGCTCGTTCGACTCTACGAAAACCCAGAGCGCTTGCTGCTAAATTGACGGAACTTGCTAATTTTCAAGAAGACGTATTTCGGCAACATACATTTGACTGTTACGTGCAGAAAGGACATTCCACCCGGATGAAGCTACTGCTATGAGATACTGAGTTGACAAAAAAGTTTTCTGAATAGACACTGAAGAGCCAAAGAAACTGGTGCACTTGCCTCATATCGCGTAGGACCCTCGCGAGCACGCACCAGTGCCGCAACACGACGTGGCATGGGCTCGACTAATGTCTGAAGCAGAGCTGGAGAGAACTGACACCATGAATCCTGCAGGGCTGTCCGTAAATCCGTAGGAGTACTAGGGTATGGAGATCTCTTCAAACAGCACGTCGCAAGGCATGCTCAATAATATTCATGATGGTGGCCAACGAAAACGTTTAAACTCAGAAGAGTATTCTTGGAGCCACTCTGTAGCATTTCTGGACGTGTGGGGTGTCGCATTGTCTTGCAGGAATTGCGCAAGTCCGTTGGAATGCATAATGGGAATGAATGGATGCAGGTAATCAAGCACGATGCTTACGTACGTGTCACCTGTCAGAGTCGTATCTAGACGTATCAGGGATCCGATGTCACTCCAGCTGCACACGCCCTACACTATTACAGAGCTTCCACCAGTTTGAACAGTACCCTGGTCCATGGATTCATGAGGTTGTCTCCATAGCCGTACAAGTCCATCCGCTTGATACAATTTGAAACGAGAGTAGTCCGACAAGGGAACGTGTTTCCAGTCATCAACAGTCCAATGTCGGTGTTGACGGGCCCAGGCGAGGCGTAACGCCTTGTGCCGTGCAGTCATCAAGGGTACACCAGTGGGCCTTCGGCTCCGAAAGCCCACATCGATAATGTTTCGTGGAATGGTTCGCACGCTGACGCTTGTTGACGGCCCTGCATTTAAAACTGCAGCAATTTGTGGAAGGGTTGCACTTCCGTCATGTTGATCGATTCTCTTCAATCGTCGTTGGTCCGTTTTCGCAGGAACTTCTTCCGTCGAAGCGATGTTGGAGATTAGATGATTTACCTGATTCCTGATATTCACGGTACAGTCGTGAAATGGTAGTACGGGAAAAATCCCCACTTCATCGCTACCTCAGAGTTGCTGTGTCCCATCGCTCGTGCACCGACTATAACACCACGCTGAAACTCACGTAAATCTTGATAACCTGCCATTGTAGCAGCAGTAACCAATCTAACAATTGTGCCAGACATTTGTTGTCTTACATAGGCGTCGCCGACCGCAGCGCCGTGTTCTGCCTGTTTACATATCTCTGTATTTGAATACGCATGCCTATACCAGTTTCTTTGATGCTTCGGTGCAGTACCGCTTTATAATGTTAAAAACTCTTGTGGAGAAAAAGTAACTTTCCGGTCACGGCTACAACGGCCTCCTTCTGGGTCATTAGCAGATCCAGAAGGAGGCCGTTGTAACTGCGGCTGAAACTGGACTTGGTTGTCAGAGGAAAACCCAGCCTTTGAGTGATACTAATGGAGATAGGGTTTAGATGGAAAACATTTTCCGGAAGATGAGTTCTGCTTGATCGAAAGGCCATCGTTGGCTGGAGGTGCTACTTTTTTGGGATTTATTTAACAGCAGACCTCACGAAATCACCTGGTCGGGCGAAACGTGGATTAATGGTAGTCATTCCAGACCGACCGCGAGGACTGATGAGATTTCTCAAGAAAGAATGACACTTCAGTAGAAAAAGCTGGACCAGTCGGTGGGTTTGTGGCAAATGTTTTGTTGTTGCTTACATCAAAGAAATCTAGTGGCTTACAAAGGGAAATGACGGCAAAGAAATTTAAAGAGTGGTTCGCTAGATAATACTCCGCCTAATATTCGATTATGCACCACATCACTCGGTTCAATCAAACAAAATCCCTACAAGCAGAAGCAGGAAGAGTGACTTAGTGGAATGGCTACAGAAGAACGGCGCTGATTCATTTGATAACGAAATCAAAAAGGCACAAATACTGGAAATCGTGAAAGAGTGTAAATCACGTAATGTCATCTACGACATTCACAAAATTGCAGAAGCAAGTGGTCCAGGCGTGCTGCGGCTCCAACCATGTCATTACCATTTCGGTGCATCGAAATCTCTAATTTAGCTCAACATATATATCCGTACATTTTTTTTAATTACGAAAAGAGACTGTAATTTAGCGTCCCGCGACATCACTGCTCACTTTGGTCGGGGTTCCACGACTATCATGGAGGATCTACATGATCAAACTCGACTAGAGCTCGAGAGGAGGGAGAGATTCGCTCGGCCGCGCAGGTTCGCTCAGCCGCCTCCTGTCAGGAAATGCTGCAAGACTGTATTCACAAAGACAGTGCGGCGGAGACTGGACCACCACGGACACCGGTACGCCTACATCTGCACCCACATTCCTCATGACAGAAGCTACCCTGTACCACAATTAGTCATTTTCTTTCTTATTTTACCTGCAACTAGACCTAATGGTAAACTGCCAAAGCATTCGCTTTGAAGCGCTAACAAAAGCAGTGAAGCTCACATAATACTAGTTACAGAAAGCTGGTTGAAACCTGGAATGGATAGCAGTGAGATCTTTGGGGAAAATTTAAGTGTATATCAAAAGGACAGGCAAATGGGAAATGGACGTGGTGTATTTGTCGCAGTAGACAAAAACCTCAAATCCACTGAGGTAGAAATTGAAGCTGCATGTGAGACTGTTTGGCAAAACTAAGTATTAGGGGTGGGTATAAAATGATAACTGGATCGTTCTATCGCCGACCAGACTCATCTCCTGATGTAGCCGAAAACTTTAGAAAAAACCTCAGTTCACTTGTATGTAATTTCTCTAATCATACTGTAATCATCGGTGGAGACTTTAAACATCCGACAGTTAATTGGGAAAATTACAGTTTTGTTGGTGTTGGCCACGATAAGATATCCTGTGAATACTCTGATATGAAACTTCCCGGCAGACTTTCCCGCGAAAGGCAAAGGTCCCGAGTTCCAGTCTCAGTCCGATACACAGTTTTAATCTTCCAAGAAGATTTATCTTGTGAAGCTTAGCTAGGTGCCTCCTCTGAAAACTATCTAGTTAGGAACCCCACTCATGATGGCAATATATTGGATCTAATGGCAACAAAGAGACCTGAACTCTTTGAGGATATCCACATCGAAACTGGTATCAGCGACCATGAAGCGGTTGTGGCAACAATGATTACCAAAGTACAAAGGATAGCTAAAACAAACAAAGATATACATGTTCAGTAAACTAGATAAAAAATCAGTAGGGTCATATCTTAATGAGGAACTTCAAATTTTCAGTATAGGCCAGGAGCAAGTAGAGGAACTCTGGGCCAAGTTTAAAAAAATTGTTGACAATGCACTGAGTAGATGTGGACTCAGTAGAGCAGTTCCCAACGGTAGGGAACCTTCATGGTATGCAATCACTGTAAAGAAACTTCTAGAGTGACCGAGAATACAGCATAATATGTGCAAAACAAAGCATAGGACTATAGCTAGAGAGATGCTGAATGAAACGAGCAATGCGTGAAGTCTTCAGTAACTACCGTAGCAGAATATTGTCAATTGATCTTTCACAAAACTCAAAGAAATTCTGGTTGTATGGAAAGGCTGTTAGTGTCCTGTCCCTAGTGAATGGGACAGAAACTGAAATTGAGGGTAGCAAACCAAAAGCTGAAATGCTTAACTCCGTTTTCAAATGTTCCTTTACAAAGGAAAACCTAAGAGAACTGGCCCAATTTAATCATCGTACAACTGAAAAGATGAATGAAAAAAGTACATGTCAGTGGCGTTGAGAAACAGCTGAAACCGTTATAATGGAACAAAACTCCAGGCCCCGATGTCACATTCTATACTGAACTTTCGACTGAGTTAGCCCCTCTTCTATCCAAATCTATCGTAGATCAATCGAATAAAAAATCTTCCCCAGTTCTGGAAAAGGGCACAGGTCACACCTCTCTACAAGAAGGGCAGTAGAAGTGATCCATACAGAAACCGTCCAATACCCTTGACATAGATTTCTTTTAGAATCTTGGAACATATTCTGAGCACAAACATAATGAGGCGCCTTGAACAGAATGACCTTCTCAATGCTAACGAGCATGGATTTCGAAAATTTCGATCATGTAGAACCCAATTCGCACTTTTCTCACATGACATACTGAAAGCTTAGGGTTAAGGCAACCAGGTAGATGCAGTGTTTCTTCATTTCCGAAAAGCATTTGACTCAGTACCGCACCTACGCGTATTGTCAAAATCACGATCATATGGGGTACCACGTGAAATTTGTGTCTGGATTGAGGACTTTTTCGTGCGGAGGACACTGCAGGTTATCTTGGAGGGAGAGTCATCTTCGGATGTACAAGTAACTCCGGGTGTGCCCCAGGAAAAGTGTGTTGGGAACTTGCTGTTAATATTGTATATTAATGACCTTGCAGACGATACAACAGCAAAACCACGCTTTTTGCAGATGATGCAGTTATCTATAATGAAGTACTATCTCAAAGAAGCTGCATAAATATTCAGTCAGATCTTAATAAAATTTCAACTTTCTGCAGAGATTGCTCTAAATGTTCAGAAATGTAAAATTTTACTGTTCACAAAACGAGAAAACGTAATATCGTATAACACCAATGAGTCACTTTTGGAAACGGCCAAATCGTACAAATACCTGGGTGTAGCACTTTGTAGGGATATGAAATAAAAGGTTCACAGAGGTTAAGTCGTGGGTAAAGGAGGTGGTAGAATTCGGTCTTATTGGTAGAATACTGAGGAAGTACAATCAGCCTACAAAGGAGATTACTTCCAAATTACTCGTGTGACCGGTTCTAGAATATTACTCAAATGTTCGGGACCCGTACCAGATAGGACTAACAGGGGATACTGAACGTATACAGAGAAGGGCAACACAATTGTCACAGGTTAGTTTAATCCGTGAGAGAGTGTTGAAATAGTAGAAAATGAAAGAGTGCGTGAAAAGTATATATAATCTAAGAAATATGTGAATAACAATTACAGTGTGTAAGAAAAAGTTAAGAAAAATGTTTTGTAAGATTTAAGTTCTATAAAAAAGAAATTTTTTTTTTTAAATCTACAATTTTTATTTTTAAAAATGTTAGATTTTTATATTAGAGCGCGACTGCTACGGCCGCAGGTTCGAATCCTGCCTCGGGCATGGATGTGTGTGATGTCCTTAGGTTAGTTAGGTTTAAGTAGTTCTAAGTTCTAGGGGACTGATGCCCACAGATGTTAAGTCCCATAGTGCTCAGAGCCATTTGAACCATTTGAACCATTTTTTTTTTTTATTAGAACAAATAAGCCCTCGGTCACAAATATTAAGTCAAAATTGACCAGGTTTCGACGCTACTATGAGCGTCGTCTTCAGAATTAAACTAACAGTTTAACAGTTCTAAAACATATTAGGTATATAATACATTAATAAAATTAAAGTTTGTACTGACTGGAAAGAGATGCAGTACTTACAAGTCACATTTATTTTAAAAAAGATCTAAGCCGGAAAGCCGACGTCATGAATAGTTGTAAATAATATGGCGAGCCGCTAAGGGCTGCTCGTACTTGAGTGAACAAGGGTTTTCTTAAATTCATTTTTAAACAACTTAAAAAGATTTTACAAAACATTTTTCTTATCATTTTTCTTACACACTATAATTGTTATTTAAAGATTTCTTAGTTATAAATATTTTTCATGGCCTGAACTGAACTGGAAGGCTCCTGAAGATAGACGTAAACTATCTCGACAAAGCCTGTTAACAAAGTTTCAAGAACCGGCTGCTTTAAATGATTACTCTAGGAATATACTACAAACCCCTACGTATCGGCTACATAGGTATCGTCAAGATAAGATCAGAATAACTTCTGCAAGCACAGAGACATTCAAGCAATCATTCTTCCCGCGCTCCATACGTGAATGGAACAGGAAGAAACCCTAATAACTGGTAGGGACGAACAGTCTGCGATGCAGAGTATAGATGCAGATGTGGATGTAGAGAAAAACGACTGTCCATATGGCTCCGTACGAGCCCTAATATCTCTTATCTTCATTGTTCTTACACGAAATGTGCGTTGAGGGCAGCAGAATCTTTCTGCAGTCTGCATCAAATGCCGGTTCTCTATATTTTCTCAATCGTATTCCTCGAGTAGAACGCCACCTTACGTCCAGGAATTCCCATTTGTGTTCCGTCCGCAGCTCGTGGTCGTGCGGTAGCGTTCTCGCTTCCCACGCCCGGGTTCGATTCCCGGCGGGATCAGGGATTTTCTCTGCCTCGTGATGACGGGTGTTGTGTGATGTCCCTAGGTTAGTTAGGTTTAAGTAGTTCTAAGTTCTAGGGGACTGATGACCATAGATGTTAAGTCCCATAGTGCTCAGAGCCATTTGAACCATTTGTGTTCCAGAAGCATGTGAATAATACTTGCGTGTTGTTCTAACCTATCGATAACAAAAATCTAGCAGCCCACTTAAGAATTGCTTCGATGTCTTTCTTTAATCCGACCTAGCGCGGATGCCAAGCACTCGAGCAGCACTGCAGAATGGTTCGTACTAGTGTCCTACATGTGGTCGCCTTTACAGATGAACCACACTTTCCTAAAATTCTCGCTATAAACCAAAGCCGAGCATTCGTCTTCACTACTATAATCCTCACATTTTCGTTCCATTTCCTATGGCTTTACAACGTTGCGGCCAGATATTTAAACTACGTGATTGTGTCAAGCTGGACACTACTAATGTTGCATTCGAACATTAAGGGTTTGGTTTCCCTGCTCATCTACAGAACAGATACCAATGATGGCCATGCAGCTTCTCTAGGAAGAAATGGTAATTAATCGAAACCCACGGCTGCCACCAGGTGTTGTTGATATATCTCAGTGGGGACAGTTGAAAATGTGTGCCCCGACCGGGACTCGAACCCGGGATCTCCTGCTTACATGGCAGATGCTCTATCCATCTGAGCCACCGAGGGCACAGAGGGTAGCGCGACCGCAGGGACTTATCTTTTGCACGCTTCCCGTGAGACCCACGTTCCCAACTGCCCACACCCTACATTCGTAATGCTCCTAATGGATATCTGCCCAATCACTCATTACTCGCGCCAAGGAAGGTGACGATTCCAACCGGTGAGGGTTTCGATTAATTATCATTTCTTTCTAGAGAAGCTGCGTGGACATCATTGGTATCTGTTCTTTGGAACAGTTACTAGCTTCATACAGTTAAAGGCTACCCGGCCATTGACCTTCTTCTATGCGAATGCGCACGCTTTGCCCGAACTCTTACGGGAATCATCACCTTACTTGGAGCGAGTAATGAGTGAAAGGGCAGATATCCATTAGGAACATTATGAACGTAGGTTGTGGACAGATGGGAATGTGGGTCTCACGGCAAGCGCGCAAGAGATAAGTTCCTACAGTCGCGCTATCCTCTGGGCCCTCGGTGGCTCAGATGGACAGAGCGTCTGCCACGTAAGCAGAAGATCCCGGGTTCTAGTCCCTGTCGGAGCACACATTGAGGTATATCAACAACACCTGTTGGCAGTTGAGGGTTTCGATTAATTATCATTTCTTAGGTTAACTTACATTTTTCTACATTTATATCTGGTTGCCATTCATCACACCAACTATAAATATTTTCTAAGTCACGTATTACCCTGCTAGAGTCACTCAAGGGTGCACAACAGCGTCATCAGCAAACAGCCGCAGATTGTTGCTCACACTGGCCGCAAGATCTTTTATGTACTGATGATACTTTCTTCGACGCGACAGCAGACAACAGTGTGCAAGATGGACCTCTGCTTCCGTAATTTACGATCAATGTGCCACAGGAAAGGCAATTAAATATGGAGCAGATAATATATAAAAATAATTTCGGTTGTGAAATCGAAATCTGGGAACACAAAATCAAGTGGGATTAATATTATTGTAAAATGACAATAAAATATTTCGAAACTTGTTACGTTTATTATTTTTTTCCAAGACTTGTCCAAAAATATTTGAGTATACGGCATCTAATCGTTCTTACTATTAATTAAATTATTACTTATTACTGTCAGATCCTGTTACTTCTGCATGTTAACATAATAGCGACTTGCGCGCTATTCCCTCTAATTCAGAAACTGACGTCTCTCCAAAAAAATGGATACATATCGATTTGATTAGAAGTGGCTTGTTGGGAGCCTTCTGGATTCAGTTTGATTCCCCTGTCGATAGCAATCATTACTCCGTGAGAATAAAGAACTAGTTGTGCTTTGCAAAAATGAGATTTTCTGCATACATATTGGCTGTATGTCAATAAATCGTTTTCTTGGAGATAATTCATAACGTTCGAACACAGTATCAGTATACGAGCCATAGTTCGAAAGTGAAGTCCGCTGGTCGCGAAATGGAAGCTACAGTGAAAATCCGATAAAGCTTTGCATAGGTATGTTGGACAGTGTCTCTGGTATGCCATGTCTCTACCTTTCATTCGATCCCTGCGAAACCCTACATTTCACCAGTATAATGCACGACTGCATGTTGCAGGTCCTGCGCGGGCCTTTCTGGATACAGAAAATGTTCGACTGCTACTCTGGCCAGCACATTCTCCAGATCTCTCACCAATGGAAAACGTCTGGTACAATGGTGGCCGAGCAACTGGCTCGTCACAATACGCCAGTCACTACTCCTGATGAACTGTGGTATCGTGTTGAAGCTGCATGGGCAGCTGTACCTGTATACGCCATCCAAGCTCTGTTTGACTCAGTGCCCAGGCGTATCAGGGCCGTTATTATGTCCAGAGGTGGTTGTTCTGGGTACTACTTTCTCAGGATTTATGCAACCTAATTGCGTGAAAAAGTAATCACATGTCAGTTCTAGTGTAATATATTTGTCCAATGAATACCCGTTTACCATCTGCATTTCTTCTTGGTGTAGCAATTTTAATGGCCAGTAGTGTATGTAGTATACGACTGGAGGCCAGGCCTCTATTATGTGATTTAAACTGCTTCAAGGAGGATATCTACGTCTAACTTAGTCATGTTGGTAGTTGTTCTTGATTCGAATTCTGGGGTATTTACTTCGTTTTCTTCGGTGAAAGAATTTCAGGAAATCTTTTGTAGTAACTCTGCTTTAGTGTCGCTGACAGAATGACGTGTCACCAACGGCAACTAAACTCCGGCCTAGAGCTTAAATATTACGGAATTTCACGAGCTATCGCTTTCGCTGATATTGTGTTTAGCATTTGACGATGCCACGATGGCTCCAGTATATTAGGACATGTTTTTATAAAACAGATCTTAATATGGTCATTATAAACCGATATCGATAATATTATGACAAAGAATTTGTGACCATAGACGTGAAGTAAAGGAAATTTCAAATGTGTTTTTTATTCCAGTCTCTGATCACAATATCAATTCTTTAGACAATAAATCGTCCAAAGAATTGATATTGTGATCAGAGACTGGAATAAAAAACATTTGACAGTATTGGATCACTGTTTGTGTACGCGATTATGTAGCAGTTGGTAAAGGAAATTTATAGTGCGGATTGACGTACCCTTGTCTGTTGCTCAAGTTCGGTTAGAGCTCCGCTAGGGGCGATAAGTTATTATGTAAGCTCAGAAAGCAAAATTTCGTCATCTCGCAGCCTCAAAGTACTGCAGTTCTAGTGGTCAGCAGTCGTCATAGACCGACAAGTTGACACGGACAGAGGGCTGATGGGACAGAGGCTCTGAAGCTTCCGCGACGCTCAGCCCGTGGCTCCACAGTGACGCCCGCCGGCCGCTCTCGGGCGGTGTTTATTTTGGGAGCGCGTGCCGCCCTAGTGCTCGCCCCCCGGCTCTTCCCTCTCCTAACCCCCTCCCCCACGCCCCTAGAGCGGCGCTTTTTTCGCTTAAGCCGGGCGGGCCGCGGCGCGCCGCATTACCCAGCTCGTTTGCAAGTTGTGCGCGCGTCTTGCGGCGCCGCGCCACGCCGGCGATCGATGGCCCGTGGGAGTTTGTCCACCCCGTCCCAGCAGCCACGGCGGCGGGCGCAGCGCGGACGCTCACGCGAGCCACTGCGGGGGAGGGCAGGCACCTCGTGTCTCACGTGGGAAGGCCGCCAAGTGCAACACTGCGTCACGCTCTTGTTGTGGTTCCCATCAGTCATAAGCTCACCGCACTAGTCTTTCTCCTCTGCCTGACTACTTCAGCCAACTTGCTGCATTCGAGCTCTTCTCTAAAATCTACACTCCACAAAACTTCTCTCTATTACCAAATTTGCTGTTCCTTGATGTCTCCCGATATGCCAGATCATAGTCATAGACAGCTCCTACAATAGCACGCCAACAACTGACCAGCTTCGCCATTGTCACATATTTTCGTTCGCAAGCGTAGGGTCCTAAAAATCTCTCCTTTGACAAAGTCGCTTATATCACTGGATTTCCCCATTTGCGATCATTATCGCCGCTGGATCTGGACACCTATTATTAGAAATTATAATGTGACGTATGTTTGTCCATCGCCTTTATGGGGGCTTCAGCTCCCCTGGGGACACGTTGCCACGTGTTTCAGTGTGGACGAATGGCAACCCTTTCTTCCTCAAGAGCGGAAACCAGAAAAGACAAATGATTCAGACGGCTCTGAGCACTATGAGACTCAACATCTGAGGTCATCAGTCCCCTACAACTTAGAACTACTGAAACCTAACTAACCTAAGGACATCACACACATCCATGCCCGAGGCATGATTCGAACCTGCGACCTTAGCGGTCGCGCGGTTCGAGATTGAAGCACCTAGAACCGCTCGGCCACACCGGCCGGATCCAGAAAAGACAGTGATGCATGTTGCAGCCTGGAGCGAGCTATGACTGTTGGCCTGTTTCCCTTGTTTAAATTGCATTAAACGGTTTTGCACCTTGCAAGTCATTCCTGAAGTCAATGACCTCTATGCTCCTGAGACTGCGGGCAGTTTATTAGGGCTCTGGCTACTCCGGGTGAGAAGACTGCGGCCGTATTGTGTGCGTTCATGTGCGAAAGTTGGACTTGGGAACATATCTTTCGGCTATGACCCATTGATAGACATTGTGCTCAGGACAAAGGTTGCGAGTTGTATTCCATAAAGTGCTCATGTGCTGTGTATCAGGACTACTAGCCGAGTGTGCAAATGTGGATCAAAATGATATAAAAGACTATACATTTAAAATTAAAAGCTTCTCATAAAATATTAATTTAACGTGAATATTTATTGCTAAAATAAGACATAAATAAGCACCACATTTCTATTATTAAGTAAGGATATGGACGCCTAGGAAGAAGGTGATCTAATTTTGCATTCTAGGATGTGTGCGGCTCTAGGCGTTTCAGTTCGGAACCGCGAGACTGCTACGGTCGCAGGTTCGAATCCTGCCTCGGGAATGGATGTTTGTGATGTCCTTAGGGTAGTTAGGTTTCAGTAGTTCTAGGTTCTAGGGGACTGATGACCTCAGATGTTAAGTCCCATAGTGCTCAGAGCCATTTGAACCATTTAGGATGTGTGCGTCGAATGATTGTCAGATTTGATGGTGTTCCCATCTCAGTCGTCCTAGCCGAAAGTCCCTATTGTACACCAGTGAATGTAGCCAACAGCCTTGCCCTGCTCAATACGCCGGTTCTCGTCAGATCATCGAACTGACGCAACACAGAGCGTGGCTGGTCTTGGATGGGTGACGTCCCGGATACGTCACGCACTGCTGGAGATTCGCCCTTCGGCTTTCCGGGAAGGAGCTGTGGCGGCGTAAAGTTACTGATCACTAGGCTTTGCGCCATTTTCCTGGACTGAATTCCAAACTTGTCAGCAGCGTCTCTGGAGTGACAATGTTGATGGTGATCGGTCTGTTGGATAACGACGTTAAGGTCGGCGGCTGCTTGGTGCTGTTCATGCAGACCGTACGTTTCATCTATGGTGAGAATACGCACGAAAAGGCAACTCAGGTACAAGAAAGAATTATCAGTGTGAAACAAACGCAAACAGGAAACTTCAAACAACAAGAAGTGACCACACACCATAATGACACTAAAAACAACTTGAACGCTCAAAAAATTCACACTAAAAAATCACAAAAATCTGACGTCACAATAGCCGGCCGGAGTGGTCGAGGGGTTCTAGGCGCTACATTCTGGAACCGCGCGACCGCTACGGTCGCAGGTTCGAATCCTGCCTAGGGCATGGATGTTTGTGATGTCCTTAGGTTAGTTAGGTTTAAGTAGTTCTAAGTTCTAGTGGACTGATGACCTCAGAAGTTGAGTGCCATAGTGCTCAGAGCCATTTTTTGACGTCACAATACATCACCCAAAATCGGAAACAACGTAAAGAGATACACACTGCTCGATCCTGCCTTGACGTCAAATACGTGGGCTCTAGGAAGCCTGCCTTCTCGGATCGCTAGACAGCATTCAAACAAATGAACAACGACAATATTTAGTTTTGACAACACAGAAGTGTCGCAAGCAAAGGGTGACATCCAAATAAGACATCTCTTCAGTGTATACAATTCCTACGTCGCTGCCTAATCTTGATGCTGCTGTGGAAGTGGGCAGCGACGATCGGGAGGGGCGCTTATGTTCTCCTCACGTAGAGGCCGCTAGTTGTCGCGTTGTCGTCCTGGAGAGAGGTCGGTCAGCGTGCAACTGGCTGAGGTCTTCTTCATAGCCCTCTCCACTCTCTCGTTTCCGACTGGCGTGCCGGTGCTTGAAATAACGCGGTAACACACACCACGATTCAGTACAACAGACAGAATTACAAAGCTATGAAGTAAGAAACAAAATGACATCGAAGAGAACTTGCGCCTAAGTCGACTCGAAAAGAAATCATTTTTTCAGATTGCACTGTGACTACTGACAAGACTGAATCACCGGCTGAGCGACACTATACGTCACCCCATCGTTGTAAAGAAAAACAGACAGAATGCTTCTACGAAAACAGAACCTACCAACAGATAAACGCGAACTCTGTAATCTTTCACGCAAATCATATGGACGAAGCAATGAAGGCCTTAACCTTAACAATGTCTACATGGACCTAGAAAGGGCGCATGGACGCGAGTACCTCGATCACACTCAGAACGCACCGAAGTCCTTTGTTTTTACTAAATTCCAATAGCGAAAGTCTTACGGGCTAAACTGTATGGGACGCACAACGGTGGACACAGAGCTTGACAGGCTGGTGAACGAGGTATTCGCAGACATATTTTATCTATAAGAACCGTACACATGAGGTGGAAGAACTCCAGGCCTTCCGAGACAGTACAAGCAAATCATAGGCGCAAACAAGGCCATGGCTGAAATCGCTGTACTAAAAACTAAGCTTACAATAGCACAAATTAAGCAGCTGTGCACACAACCAACTGTTACAGTCGAAATAACTTCAGGCAGAGAAACATTGCTAATCTCGTCGATCTACGCCCAAGTACTCATTCGATATAGAGCCTTTAACGAAGTAATAAAAGAAGTTGCGCATTTTGCAAATGGCAGACAACCATTTTCCTTAACAGACATAAATGCTACGTAAACCTTCTGGCAGTCTGACTGCCAACTTACCCCAGAAATAATGTAGTAGGCAGCAACATAGACGTTTCTCTGGCAAACGGCGCATTATTAATAAAGGTAGCGATGTGGCAGGTGCTCGATAGGACAATACTTAGTGAGCATAACGCAATAATTATTTACACTAAAACAGACACAGACACATCACAACACCGGAAGGGTGCTGCTGCTCATAGCAAACTGTCGGAAACTAAGGCACATGGTTGAAGAGTTTCCCCTATGTGTCACCCAAGGAAGCATAGATGACAGAGCTCACGCTCTTATAGAATTCCTACAGAGAGCATGAGCTGCAGCAGTATCTGTATTACGCGATGCATCCAAAAATAGGGCACCATGGCCAGCTCTATTAACAACTAAGAAAAGACACGAGTGATAAATGACTATATCAGCAAAAATCAAAGACAGTACACGAAAGAGAAATTAGACATTACCGCGACGCTAAAACACGATGCAAAGACTAACTACATAAGACTATGAAGGACCACTGGGACACATATGTTTGGACAAATTTACAGAAAAACATCGTGGGGGGAGCCGTTTAAAGTGCAGACTGAACGTATCAAGACTCCGACGGTATAATGAACACTGAAGAAACCAGATGGTACTACCACAAGAGGCTGGAGAATCGCAGAATGCTATCCCCTCAACAAACTTCTTCCTGAACATGACCACACTCAGGACAACCAACTTCACACCGACCTTCGCAGACTGCTTGATGACAAATATGAAAACGAGGGTAGTACCTGCCCCTTTACTCGCGAGAGAGTTGCATTAGCAATACGCAAATAAGGAACAAAAAGGCTCCACTTATCTTAATGTACCTGAACCTTACCTGAATGACGCTCTAGTAGAAGGACGTATACCGAATATATGAAAGGCGCCAAATGCAGCTATAATCAAGGAGGCAGAGGACTAAGACCCGACTGACCCAAAGACATACAGACCAATATGCCTCATTAACATTCTGGAAAAGGGACAAGAGATTTCTGTGCGACGGATTTCAGTTGCACCGGTAGCTCTTCAGCCTTAGCGTACATCATTTTGGCTTTCGACCACATAAATCCAACGATGATACAGTAAATAGCGCCATAGAAATGACGCAGACAATCCTCGGCAAATACATAGTAGCAATCCTAATTGACTTATTTGGGACTTGCGACAACCTTTTGTGGCCGGCGCTGTTTGCAAAACCTAGAGATATGAGTATTCAGACTTAGCGAATATTGTAAAAACAGGATAGTGGAATGGAAGACTGGTCGCCAAAATGTTATAAAGGGGGTAACCTGGGCTTGACTGCAAGGACCCGTGTGATGACGATTTTCTGGGACATAGCCATAGAGCCACACTGAATGCAATAGAAGATAACGACATGGGAAACGGCTGGTTGCGTACGCTGATGGTCATCCGATCATGGTATCTACAAACTCCAGGTCCCAATAAGAGATTAAAGCCACGCGGCTTCTCGCGTTCATCGGTGAAGAGTGCATGAATAATAAACTCAAAATAGCAAGTAACAAAACTGGTTACCTACTTCTAAGTGGCACACTGAAAACAAATCCATTTATGAAGTTACACAACATATTTACAAAAAGGAAAGCTATGACAAGTTACCTCGACACTGGCGAATATTTACGCTTTAATGAACATGGAAGATTAACAATTAAAAAAGAGGCGATACTCATCCATAAATTCTCAAGACTGAACACTGTAAGGTACAATGAGGACATATTACACAGCACTCTTTGAGTCAAGAACTTATTTTGTGCTTAGTGCTTGGGTGCATCGATTATTCTTGGATACGCATAGAACCATTGTGAGGCGTGGCCGGAGGAGTGTTCTTCTTAGAATCTCGGGGGATTTCGTCACGACCTCGATTGCGGCACTGTGTGTGGTACTGGGGATTTTCCCTACTGACAATATAATTTGCCACAGAGCAGCGGCCTACTGGCTTAAGAGGGGAAGGCGCGACAAAGTAAGAGAAATAACTGGACAAGAAAAAACCGACAAATGGAAATTAAACAAGTGGAGAATTAAAACATCGCAGACATAGTGGGACACATGAATTTCAAGTACATAATCCCAACAAGCGACATGGTGCATTTTCTCACGGGCCACGGCCCGCATCCTGTGCACCTCCACAAGCTTGGCCTAAGATAGACTCACACCTGTGACTGTGGTGAGAATGGCACACCCAAACACACAGTGCTCACCTGTGATGCCCTAGGACACAAAAGGCCGAGGATAGGGAACCAAGACATAGGACAGTTAAAATGCAGACAGGTCACTGGGACTCTCTAAACAACATCGCAGACGAAGAGAACACTACCTGCTGCTTACAAACAGGAGAGACCTTACGCTTGAATAAGACAGGCTCTACATTTGACAGATCAGCAGTACGTAGTAAACGACACACACACACACACACACACACACACACACACACACACACACACACACACACACACTGACTGTATCACACACAGGAAGTGAAGAAGAGCTACATGTGCAAACACAGTAGAAGTAAGCTAAGGTTTTCAAACACTGAATCCAATTAATCTGCAAATATAACTGTCTACGTAGTTGGTTGTTACACACCTTCATAATATACAATACTCTGTGAAGATGTGACATTTTTCTTCTTTCGCTGCATCAGGTATGATTGGATTGAAGTTTTACTATGACATTTTAAATCAACTCCGAATCTCCACTGTTAATTTAATTTCAGCAACACGTTGTAACATAATTAATCAATACATTATTAATTATTACCATAGTCAAAAGAAGATATATGTAACAGGTGTATAGCAGACACACACAAGTTATAAAGGGAAGAGCTGTCACATAACATCCGAGTCGAATTTATTGATCTCTTATTTCTTCCCTAAAATACAATTTTAATTTTAAATTAAAATACGTGCACAACCTCTTATGTATTTCATTCATTATCGTAATCTAAGTTAGCAACAAATTTAAACAAAATTTTACATATACATTTGTGCTATTTTATATTTATTATTTTTATCCTTTTGTAAAATATTCAAAAAATGTATTAGTAATAAAAATGAATTTGTATGATATAACACGCAGTGGCAAAATGTATGACCTACTATGTGACAACAGGCAGCAGGCTTTTACTTTAGAAGTAAATAAATAATATTCGGGAGGAGTAGGCTATGATCGGGCACCTTCGCTCTCCGCTCATCTCCATACATTGCTAACATAACATCCATCACACTGCGCTCTTCGCAACCCCCCCCCCCCCCATTCATACACACACATTACAGTTATCTATATGTGTCAGATACAAACATGAAAAAAACTCGCACTTCACGAAGGAAAGGTGCTAGTGTGCGCGCAGGACAGGTAAAACCTTCTCAGTTAGGAAGCTGAACCTGCACCTCGGGGTCTCCAGGACAGTCATACCATAGAGCTTTTCTTTTTATACAAGTGGATAGTCGTTGGTGCCTGCCGTCTGGGTAAGCCCCATGGACATTCCTAGGATAGCTGCCAGTGTGCCGTATTCGTATAGGAGCTGTCACCAATGTTGTTTAAGCTAAGCTGTGAGCTCACAGGTTAAAATTTGTTAAGTTCTCTGTATTCAGTGTTTCTCACCGGAATTCTGTAAGACATTGGAATCTGTCCTCAGCAGTTCTCCGGTGACTGTATTGCTTGAAACGTCTGTCCAAGTTACTCAGAACCTCTGACACTGTTAACAACAGTTCCGGTCAAACGAAAACGCAGGTGTTCGTACTGTAGAACGACCTCTTTCCCAGCGTCATGCAATGTTTTAACGGGCTTGTCGATACATCAGACTGACAAATTTCGGATTCTTCATCTCACCAATCATACAACTTGTTATCAACTTTTGTTGATATTGCATTCTCTCTCTCACACACACACACACACACACTCACTCATACACACACACACACACACACACACACACACACACACACATTCCACTATCTGCAAACTTCCATGTTCCGCAGAATCATAGATGTCTGATTCCTCTGCCCAGTGTCATTGTTGGGTTTGCGGGCACGAACATACACTGAGTGTTGGTCCAGTCTGCCCTGACATAAAACGGTGCTGTTCTAAAACTAGCTCCATCCGTTCTGTCTCTTTTTAGGTGGCTTAGGTCTCTCGGGCAGATACATAACATGTTAGAAATGGTCCTACTAAGTTGTATCACTCTTCATTGTCTGTGGCCTGCAGTCCCTGGGGTCCTCCAAAACTGGATGCATACGGCGTCAGCCCTACTTTACAAACGTTACACGCAGTTGTTCCAGACATATACAACTCCTGTGTTCCTTAGTTTGCACAGGAACATTTGATGAATGTCTAGTGTAGTTTCACGCGTGTTCCCACTGTTCAGAATGTATCTGCACTATGCCTTTAACATGCTACAATTCAGTGTTCGTTTCTGATAATTTATGTAATTTATGAGAGACAAAATGTAACATGTTCTTCCATACTGAGCATATCAGATCTGAAACAGGCTTTTTTTATGTATCCTGTCGAAGTTGGAGCTGCAAGGCTCTCTCTTTTGTGTAGCCAATTACTCCACTTACATTACTTACACTACGACATATATGTTACAAGCTATACTGTGTATAGTATACTGGGTAAACCTTAGAAATAATTACGTCGTAACTAACAGAAACACACAACGGCTGCCTCTTTGAGTTGTTAGTAATGCAATAAAAGTAAAACATCGAATGTTAACAGTTTTATTGTTTCCAGAAGTACTTCCCATTAGAAACTTTATGAAATAATAAAGAATGTGTGAATGCATACCTACAATATTTTTGAGATGTTCGAAAGTGAATTTATGTTAACTACATCGCATGCAACAATGAACTTATGTGGAGGTTTTACAGAGTAAAAAACGCTGTTTTACATTGTTTCCACTATTCCACAGCAACTGCATTCAAATTTCTGTGTTTATGAATAGTCTTCTCCCTACTACGTCGTATTAAGTGTAACCTTAGCTTTTTGAATAACTTTGGTTTTAATACTAGGGTTGTGCAGAAAGTAAATTCCGATCGGTCACGAAATGGAAACCACAGTGAAAACCAGAAACGTTTTATTTGCAACAGTTAGGTACACCTTCCACCTACTTCTCTGCATAGTCGCCGCTCTAGCTTCGCCCGCATCTCGTGGTCATGCGGTAGCGTTCTCGCTTCCCACGCCCGGGTTCCCGGGTTCGATTCCCGGCGGGGTCAGGGATTTTCTCTGCCTCGTGATGGCTGGGTGTTGTGTGATGTCCTTAGGTTAGTTAGGTTTAAGTAGTTCTAAGTTCTAGGGGACTGATGACCATAGATGTTAAGTCCCATAGTGCTCAGAGCCATTTAGCTCCAGCTTCGACTTTTGTCGTAGTGTTGTACCACTTCCCCTCTGCAGCTCGTTGTCTGTGGCAAAATTTTGTCTTCATAGCCAGCGGTTCTTGTGAGCAGAGATGAGACTCAGGGGGAGCCAATTACGGACTGTATTGTGGGTGATCGAACACTTCTCATCCGAAACGTTGCAGGAGCGACTTCATTGCCCCTGCATTGTGCGGCCGAGAACTGGCATGAAGAAGGAACCGCTCTACAGTTGTGTTGTGTGGGCTGCATGACACAGGCGAAATCTCTAACCGGGCCCTCATACTTGGCGGGAGACGCTATTCCCTACGCATCTTTACGTGCTCACTGTTTACTCAAAACTGAAAAGAGCGACGCAACACGATCGACAGGCATACTAGAGACACTTCGCAACACATCCGTGCAAAGCTTTACCGGATTTTCCCAGTGGTTTTCATTTCGCGACCGATCGGAACTTACTTTCTGGACAACCCTCGTAGCTACTATTTTTCGTTCTTTTGTAATTAAAATTACATAGGAGTAATGGTCTAAATTGGGGGCATTATCTATGGTCTAAATTTGGAGTAAACAATTTTCCTAGCGTTCGACTGGATTGACTTGTCCGTTCCCCCGATTTATATCCCGTCAAGGGTGCATTGTTGTGCGCTGCAACACGTCTACAGGTACCAACGACCGTCAAGCAGCTGTGAATCGAGCTGTATACGGGGAAGGAGAACAGCATCATAATTACGTCGACTAACGAGTGTTCCATGTTCAAAGATTTGGAAGTCAATACGTCCATTGCAACATTATACCTCCACACACCATAACACCTGGCTATACACAGATTTTGGACCATTCGGTCAGTATGACTAACCTTTGCCTTTTTCTCATCTTGGATCGGGATTTCATTCAAGTGCATAATGTCAGCCTTATTGACAATGGAAGAAGTAACCACATAATAACTGTGCCACTCCTCCCAAATTGGACACACAAACTGCAGCCTCTAGAAAAAAGTTAATGGGATCCTTAGAAGTATAATATAGTGAAGAGGTAAGACAATGGTTACTTCACTTAAATAAACCACTGACCATTTAGAAAATGATGGGAATATTTGGGAAAGAATGTCTGAAAGTGTGAATAGGACAAGGTGCAGTCAGCGGTTTCAGAGTAACATGGATATATTCACGTTAAAAAAAATACCTTTACTGAAGCTGACTACTTTGAGTCCTCAGCGAAACGATCAAGGTCTTCTCGGACCTCTCATTCACTTTGGATAGTCCTGCCCCGGGAACAGATCATGTGTAAGTCGCTAAAATTCAAGAGAGTCAGCCAGGCAGATCCAGCTCATCGGCTGTTGGTCTTCACGGCATTGCTCTTGCTCCTACTGTAAACAAAAACAAACACAATGAAGGATGTAAAGCCGTAGGATCAATCCTGATAACTGGCTTCCATACAAAATAATGTTACAAAGTAGTGCTACTGAAGGAAAAAAAATCTGCTACTTCTCCCAAATTAAAGTATGAGAAAAAGACACTGAAATCTGAGAGTGTGAAACTTTTTCAAATAAAGAAATAAACGGAAAGGAAAAATACAAACGGAAACGGAAGAGAAAAGAAAGAATGTAGTTCAGATGAGCTACGCATAGATGAACCGTTCACACCGCTGGTTGATGACGACTTGATGGGGAAAAAAGCCTGACTCTGATGGGGAAGAAAGCATTTTTGTAAGGGAAACTTTCTTGATGACGGGCAAGGAGAGCTGTGGGTTATGTGCATCATGTATAATGGTCACATAACGAATGTGCAGAGGGCTGATGAAACATTTCTATTTGTTGCTTAGTTAGCAAAGTATAATTTTTGACGTTATGAGTACACTTTTTTGAAAAACCACAGTGATATACAAATAAAAAGTGCCGTATTTTTCGGCTTCTTTATTAAATGTTCCTAATGCATTCTTTAAATAAATTGTTTTTCATTCATATTGCTGAGTTTTCTTCAGTACTACATCAGTATTTTAAATCCAGTCCAAATTTACATCACACCTCTGAATTGTGTCAACCTGCCAATATTTTTTAAAATCAAAAATAAGAAAACAATAGAGCGAGTATGTTACATTTCACCATAAAGATTTGAAAGAAAATATTTGAGACTTTTGTTTACTGCAACGTTTCTTAATTTATTTTCAAAAGAACATGAGCTATGTAGCAAAAAGCATGGAAGCCCAAATTTAGACCACTACCTTTACTACAAGATTAGTTAGACAAATATTTTTAACCAAACACTACAGCATATAATAAAGTTTTTTCGTAATGTAATGTAATTATGTTAATTTTCATGTTTTAAAATAAAGAAATCTACTGAAGACGGCTGTCTGTCAGCGAAACTAATTTTAGGAATCAAATAAACGAAAATATCAGCACCGAGGCGGACTCAGAATTCTACATTGCTTTACGCAAACAAGGACCAACAAATCAATGAATGGACTTCGTAGACTTCATTGCTAAATGGAGCGTGACCACGTTGAAGTTCTGCAGAGCACTCGTAAACAGTATTTTTTTGTAAGTGATTGGCTAACAAAAGTGTAACGAAGCAGTTTGAGGCTGTGATACTGAGTTAGGCATTAACGAAAATGAAACAGAAAATAAATCCGACGAAAACAAATAAGATGAAACACGTTTGTTTAGTTAACAAAAATCTGTAGAAAAATGATAATACTACTTATCGTTATCTACAAAAAAGACAGCACTAAACCAGCAATTAGGAAAGAATGGCCCTAAGTTTGTAAGTATGATCCATTTCGTGTCAGGGATCCATCTGTCTCCAGAAAAGGACAAAAAAAATATGCCTGCTACAATTAATATAGTATGTTCCTATAATCTCCTTCAGGCTCAGATTGTTGAAGCTCACATCTGTAGAAAACTGAATTATGGCACAATAAATACGAAGCAATATCGTAGAGGTCAATGTTAGCCTTCTCGGTCGAGTGCTTGTTTACGGCAGCAAAAAAAAAAAAAAAAAAAAAAATGAAGGTTCAGACTAAAGCTGATTAGCTTTCGGATTGTAAACACGCAGTGAATCCCAGAATTTGCAGTGTTACAGACTGCCTGTGGAAGACAAAGGCTCTGCGCGGCACGGATAAGGTAATGTTCAGTACACAGCTTTAGGCGCGGCGCTGTGTGCTCGGGCAAACACAAGCTAATTGCTAATTAATTTCAACAAAGTGTTGCAACCAGTATACGGTTATTAAAAGAACAGATGGGATCAGCACAAAATCAAAGCAATTAGTTATTAAATGGACCACGCAGTACCACACCGACTGATTACGTACAACGAAGACCGTATAAAGGAATGAATGAGTTTGCTAGTCTCACCCGATTTGCACTTTTCCAGGCACTTTCTGAATCCGGCACATAAATCAGGGCAGTGATTCTTTCGGTTACCTATCTTTTCAGTACTATTTGGAGGCCATCACTAGCGAAGTGTTACAATCAAAGCACTAATTTGACTTCTGTATATTTTGAAGATCTACCGGTCCTCCACTTATGCGACATGCTGTACTGGAGCAGTGTAAAAGCATTGGACGGAAATATGCCCCTTATTGTTCTGTTTGTAGTTTTTGAAATTGCTATTTTCTCGCTATCTAATTGGGGTAGGTTTTTATCATATCGTTAGAGGAACGTCTTATTGAAAACTGTACTCACTCCGAATTTTTCTTAATTTATTCATGAATTTGTTCTGGTGTCTAGATTAAGGCCTGTGAGACTTTTTACCTTTAATCATTTGTGGTAATTTTTTCCCTCAGATACATGAATATTCCGCTTGCGGTATTTTCGGAATTTAGGAGCGGTATCAATAAAAAGCGGACGCGGATGAAGTCTCACCAGACAACTGGAGAATATAACGAAGAATATATTCAAATAAATACTTGGGGATTACTAGTAGAAAAAATTTAAACTGGAACCATCACAAGGAGAACATAGTGGGGTAGAAGAACCGAACACTGTTTATCTTGGCACAACACTTAGAAGATGCAATAAAACAGCTAAAGACGATTCTACAACATTGCTGCGCCGTATAAGATACCAAATAGCGCTGACACTGAAAATATTAGCCGGCCGGGGTGGCTGTGCGGTTCTAGGTGCTACAGTCTGGATCCGCGCCACCGCCACGGTCGCAGGTTCGAATCCTGCCTCGGGCATGGATGTATGTGATGTCCTTAGGTAGGTTAGTTTTAAGCAGTTCCAAGTTCTAGGGGACGATGACCTCAGATGTTAAGTCCCATGGTGCTCAAAGCCATTTAAACCATTTTGAAAATATTAAAAGAAGGACAGGTCATTTAGTACTATCACCAAATAGCGGAGAGAGTGGCAAAGAAGTGGTAAGGAACTTGCGGCGGCAGTCATTCAAACAAAGGCATTTTTCCTTGCAACAAATCTTTTCACGAAATCTCCGTCGGCATTTTTTCTCCTCCGAACACCGAAAAACACTATGTGATCAAAAGTATCCGGACACCCCCAAACACATACACTCCTGGAAATGGAAAAAAGAACACATTGACACCGGTGTGTCAGACCCACCATACTTGCTCCGGACACTGCGAGAGGGCTGTACAAGCAATGATCACACGCACGGCACAGCGGACACACCAGGAACCGCGGTGTTGGCCGTCGAATGGCGCTAGCTGCGCAGCATTTGTGCACCGCCGCCGTCAGTGTCAGCCAGTTTGCCGTGGCATACGGAGCTCCATCGCAGTCTTTAACACTGGTAGCATGCCGCGACAGCGTGGACGTGAACCGTATGTGCAGTTGACGGACTTTGAGCGAGGGCGTATAGTGGGCATGCGGGAGGCCGGGTGGACGTACCGCCGAATTGCTCAACACGTGGGATGTGAGGTCTCCACAGTACATCGATGTTGTCGCCAGTGGTCGGCGGAAGGTGCACGTGCCCGTCGACCTGGGACCGGACCGCAGCGACGCACGGATGCACGCCAAGACCGTAGGATCCTACGCAGTGCCGTAGGGGACCGCACCGCCACTTCCCAGCAAATTAGGGACACTGTTGCTCCTGGGGTATCGGCGAGGACTATTCGCAACCGTCTCCATGAAGCTGGGCTACGGTCCCGCACACCGTTAGGCCGTCTTCCGCTCACGCCCCAACATCGTGCAGCCCGCCTCCAGTGGTGTCGCGACAGGCGTGAATGGAGGGACGAATGGAGACGTGTCGTCTTCAGCGATGAGAGTAGCTTCTGCCTTGGTGCCAATGATGGTCGTATGCGTGTTTGGCGCTGTGCAGGTGAGCGCCACAATCAGGACTGCATACGACCGAGGCACACAGGGCCAACACCCGGCATCATGGTGTGGGGAGCGATCTCCTACACTGGCCGTACACCACTGGTGATCGTCGAGAGGACACTGAATAGTGCACGGTACATCCAAACCGTCATCGAACCCATCGTTCTACCATTCCTAGACCGGCAAGGGAACTTGCTGTTCCAACAGGACAATGCACGTCCGCATGTATCCCGTGCCACCCAACGTGTTCTAGAAGGTGTAAGTCAACTACCCTGGCCAGCAAGATCTCCGGATCTGTCCCCCATTGAGCATGTTTGGGACTGGATGAAGCGTCGTCTCACGCGGTCTGCACGTCCAGTGCGAACGCTGGTCCAACTGAAACGCCTGGTGGAAATGGCATGGCAAGCCGTTCCACAGGACTACATCCAGCATCTCTACGATCGTCTCCATGGGAGAATAGCAGCCTGCATTGCTGCGAAAGGTGGATATACACCGTACTAGTGCCGACATTGTGCATGCTCTGTTGCCTGTGTCTATGTGCCTGTGGTTCTGTCAGTGTGATCATGTGATGTATCTGACCCCAGGAATGTGTCAATAAAGTTTCCCCTTCCTGGGACAATGAATTCACGGTGTTCTTATTTCAATTTCCAGGAGTGTACGTTTTTTATGTTGTGTGTATTGTGCTACCACGTATTGCCAGGTCCCCACATCAGCGACCTCAGTAGTCATTAGACATCGTGAGAGAGCAGAATAGGGCGCTCCACGGAACTCACGGACTTCGAACGTGGTCAGGCGATTGGGTGTCACTTGTGTCATACTTCTGTACACGAGATTTCCACACTCCTAAACATCCCTAGATCCACTGCTTCCGATGTGATAGTGAAGCGGAAACGTGAAGGGACACGTACAGCACAAAAGCGTACATGCCGTCCTCGTCTGTTGACTGACAGAGACCGCCGATGGTTGAAGAGGGTCGTAATGTGTAATAGACAGACATCTATCCAGACCATCACACAGGAATTCCAAACTGTATCAGGAAGCACTGCAAGTACTATGACAGTTAGGCGGAGGTGAGAAAACTAGGATTCACTGCTCGAGCGGCTGCTCATAAGCCACACATCACGCAGGTAAATGCCAAACGACGCCTCGCTTGGTGTAAGGAGCTTAAAAATTGGACAATTGAACAGTGGAATAACGTTGTGTGGAGTAACGAATCACACGACACAATGCGGCGATCCGATGCCAGGGTGTGGGTATGGCGAATTCCCTGTGAACGTTATCTGCCAGCGTATTTAGTGCCAACAATAAAATTCGAAGGGAGTGGTGTTGTGGTGTGGTCGTGTTTTTCATGGAGGGGATTTTCATCCCTTGTTGTTTTGCGTGGCGCTATAACATCACAGACCTACATTGATGTTTTAAGCACCTTCTTGCTTCTCACTGTTGACGGCGACTGCATCTTTCAACACGTTCGAGCACCTGTTCATAACGCAAGGCCTGTGGTGGAGTGGTTACACAATAACATCCCTGTAACGGAGTGGCCTGTACAGAGTCCTGACCTGAATGCTACTGAATACCTATGGGATGTGTTGGAATGCCGACTTCGTGGTAGGCTTCACCGACTGACATCGATACCTCTCCTGAGTGCAGCACTCTGTGAAGAATGAGCTGCCATTCCCCAAGAAACCCTCCAGCACCTGACTGAACTTATGTCTGCGAGAGCGGAGGCTGTCGTCAAGGATAAGGGTGGGCCAACACCTTATTGAATTCCAGCATTACCGATGGAGGGCGCCACGAACTTTTAAGTCATTTTTTGCCGGGAGTCCGGGTACATTTGATCACAAACTGTACACTGGTACGGTATGCAAAACTCAAGAACGAAAATAAAATTTCACATAAGTAACGTAACTCGATGGAACTTGGATGATACATTGAAATAACTACTACAGCATACTGCAGACGGTTACTGAAATAAATACTCAGACGATCAGAAACGACACTGTAATGCAAACACAAAAATTATACAGAAGTCAGCGTGATTTATTATTGTTCCCTGGATGTTACGGAAAGGAAGGACACGGTTGTTACTAAGCTGTGTGATCACCACACACATGAGCGGCAATGCAGGCTCTCCAACATGGTGCCATGCCTACCACAACGTTGGTAACGCGTTCACTTTGTAAGGTGTTCCAGTATTCCACCAACTCAATTAACAACTGCTGGACGTATTGCAGTATATCTCCGCAACGCACACCACACGCGGTAGATAGTATTTATGTCGGGGGGACGAACAGGCCAGTCCATTCGCCGATTAGCGTCTCGTTCCAGCAGCTCCTCCACCTCAGCTCTTCGATGCGTGCGCATTGCCATCCAGAAAAACGAGGTCAGGCCCGGATGCACCCCCTGAAAAGTCGCACGTGGGAAGGCGTACAGTGTCACACTAACGTTGAATGGTGAGCGTACCAAGTTCAAGGAGTTGGAGGTCAGTACGCCCATGCAACATTACATCTCTCCAAACGATGTTGTTGTTGTTATGGTCTTCAGTCCAGAGACTTGTTTGATGCATCTCTCCATGCTGCTCTATACTGTGCAAGCTTCTTCATCTACCAGTACTTACTGCAACCTACATCCTTCTGAATCTGTTTAGTATTCATCTCTTGGTCTCCCTCTACGATTTTTACCCTCCACGCTGCCCTCCAATACTAAAGTGGTGATACCTTGATGCCTCAGAATATGCCCTACCAACCGATCCTTTATTCTAGTCAAGTTGCGCCACAAATTTCTCTTCTCTCCAATTCTATTCAATACCTTCCCATTAGTTATGCGATTTACCCAACTAATCTTCAACATTCTTCTGTAGCACCACATTTTGAAAGCTTCTATTCTCTTCTTCTCTAAACTGTTTAAAGTCCATGTTTCACTTTCATACATGGCTACACTCCATACAAATACTTTCAGAAACGACTTCCTGACACTTAAATATACCCTCGATATTAACAAATTTCTCTTCTTCAGAAACGCTTTGCTTGCCATTGCCAGTCTACATTTTATAACCGGCTGAAAAAGTCACGACAGATATTTCAGAGAAGTTGACATAAATGACGGATTGATTTCTATTCGAATACATTGAGTTGCATACAAGATGACTGTTATAAATGCCATTTAAAATACCTAGTAACTATAACCAGTCACTTGATTGACTTTTCCAACATTCATTTCGGAGCATTATTCCTCGAATATCATGCGCATTTACTGAAATTAACAAAACATAGGTGATTTGTAGAAACTTTGTCTGTGGCACTGACTGGTAGCAGAAAACATAAAACGAAATGCTTTAGTTAAAAAGTGTGTGTGAAGACAGTTTTTCGTGACCTTTTGCTGAGAGTTTCTATCGTGAAACTACCTAACAGAGATTTTCTCACGTTTTCCCGATACTACAACGAAAAATACTTGCGTGGAGAGAATTCGCGGTTGCAGCAACCTCTATGTTTCGGCAATGGGCTGCGATTGATTTAGCCTCTGGGTTTAGGCGTGGTTGAGCAGAGCAGCTGCAGTCCCTGTGAACACGCCAGTAAATTACGATGAGTAATAAACTTCGAACGCTTGATAAGTGGGCTATGTAAACTGTCCATAAATACACCAATAAATTATGGTCGGTCACAGCATCTAGTAAGGGATGCACGTATGACGATTCGAACCGATACACTAGGTACGCATGGGAAAATCACTGTAACCTTGAGCAGGAAAAAGCACACTGTAAGCGCTCGATGCAGATTCGTGGCTGCGGTTAGCTAAGTAGTATTTTATTTGATTATACGCTCTTTTATCATGTTTTGTAGCTACGACCTATTGCTTTATTTAACAGTCAACTGTACTGCTGTATTTAACACTCAACTTTGACCTAAGGAATTTTAGTATTTAACGTACCATAGACGATGAAATCATTACGGAAGGAGCCCAAGCTCGGAATTTACAGACATAACAAACGACTACGTTCTTTTCGTAGAAATCAGCTGGCACTTGCCTTAATCGATTTGGGGAACCTAGATCGCAGTGAACATCCGGAGGTTTCGAGTACGGTTCTGTGGTCGCGATCTATTTAAAAGACGCCGGTATTGAGCTTTGAACTATAAGTTGTGTTGATCTTGTCCTTCCTTGTAACCAACCTGGTTCCAAAACTAGGACTTCTCTTTATGTTTTTGCTTTGAATTAAGGAGATATCTTCGTAAATGACGCCGTTGTCCATCTTTAAGTTATAAGTTTTTGTCGGTGTCGTTCTCTTCCGGAACTGGCCAGGTTCGAAACCTGAGTCGTAAAACAGAAGAGCGATAAGAATGTGAAGTACAAGAAGAAGTTCGATATATATAATGAACTTGTCTTTTGTACTTCTCTCTCTTATCGCTGTTCTGTTGTGGAAATTGCTTTACTGTTAACTTGGCACTGTTGTAACTACAGACCCCTGTCTAGTGTTCGTCTTTTAATGTTTTTATTTTGTATTAAGAACTTATGTCTGTACATCGATTTTTTCATTGTTTTACTGTGGGCAATGCAATTACGTTAATGAGGCACTTTCTTAACCGCTTGGCTGTATGGTCTTTGCTGCCCAAAGCCTAAAATAAATAAATAAATTAAAAATCATGGTCCTGCCTAGTACCAAAGGAAATGAAAGTAGTCAAAGGGAAGGCGGGTGGTGCTTGGGTCTTTGGGGAGAGAGGGAGGGGGGGGGGTGGCGTACGGGGTTACTGAGACACAAGTTGGAATGTCCTAAAACCAAGTATGATTTAGGATGCGGAGCAGGCCTAGGGCTATTATTGAATACCTCTGTTTACTGTGGTGAAATGGTTTTGTCCACAAAACGTTTTTTTTTTTTATTGAGCAAGATGGTTCAGTGACTCTTGAATACAACAGCTGTGCTGAAGGAACGCCGCACACAGGATGATTCACAATCCCTACTGCAAGTTGTTACTTCTTATTATGGTGGAGACTTGGTAGACAGTTTTATTAAGGAACCCTGAAATTTAGAGGTTCGATGTAAAATAAGTCTGAAAATTGGATCACATTCAATTGGCCGCATCACGGTACGCACGCCCACAGCGCAAACAATGAGTTCCGACCTGTGTGTTCTACAGGACCCCGTGGCATGTCGATGTTTAGAGTACTTGTGATCGGCTTCTCTTTGATACGATGAACGATGAAGAGAGCGTCGCGTCCGTAGAACAGCACAGTCAATCCTGTTAATTGTGAACGCCCAGTTTCCGCCAGCCGTTGCCTTAGTCAGACGAAAATGGTAAGTGACGTCATAATTACAACAGCAACTAACGACGGCTAACCCTTCTCAGACCGTGTGAGTACCGTGAAGCGGGAAATTTGAAAATGGTCAGATCTTCAATTTTTTTAATATCCAAATGGCACATTCCGAACAAGGATTGCCTATCAAAACTTTATTTACTAAGTCCCTTCTAAAACCTCTAAAAGCCTGTAATAGGGATTGTGAAACACCCTTTATAAACATCATAATCCTAGTCTCTGGTTTATAAGGCAATGTTTGGACGATCAGAGCTGTGGACGGTAAAATGTTTGGAACAAGAATGGATTTTATTTCACTATCGAAAAAACCTCAGTCGGCTTACTTCTTATGATACGTCTGAAATAATAGCGGTAAAACAACGAGAGGAACACTCAGATATTCAGCAATCAGAGGAAGTATTTTAGCTGCTCCTGTATACAATCTTGTCACAAATACTCAGTCTTTTCGAAAGTATTGCACTCTAAATGAGCACTAAATATGTTATGACAGTCTACGGTTCATAATAGTGACTTCATTTTTCGTACGGATTTTTTTGGAATTCGGGTGTCACACCATTCGTGTGTATGTTATGTCTTTATTGTTTACTGTCACAGGTGATAAATTTTAAATTTTCGTCTTTCAAGAGGTATACTGGACACTCTCTTTGTAATGAGTTTGCAGTACTGCGGCGTCACGATACTGTGCCGTCGCTATACAGGCCGCGTCGTTTATACGGTAGAGAGAAAGTTTATCCATGAGCGACCACCACTCGCAGTGCGAGATTTTATCATATATAACACGCCCAGCAATGAGCCATAACTGAGCAGCCTGCATGCCAGTAATCGTTCTACGACATTGAACAAGATAGGTGATGTGTAGATCCCGGATTTTCAAGCAGTGTCAAATCGCAAAAGGTGCTTGCATTCCCTAGCACATCATTAAACGTGCACAATCACACGACAAAATAAAAATATGTCGTATCAGCATTCACTTTTGTAATTATTTCTATTTTCATTGAAAAGAATACACAACAACTAGTTCATTTCAATTTTCTACACAAGGCTCATGCGTTTATCAGAAAAAACATTTCTGTACATAGAAAATGGCCTTTCTACGTCACAAAAAGTGACAGGTATTTATTTTTCGCTAAAAAGTATTTTTTGTCAACTTAATAAAATCGAAATCACGATTTGATCAGGTAACTGTGTTCATCTGATCTTTTGCTGCGACACTTATTCAAATGGTTCAAGTGGCTCTGAGCACTATGGGACTTAGCTTCTGAGGTCATCAGTCCCCTAAAACTTAGAACTACTTAAACCTAATTAACCTAAGGACATCACACACATCCATGCCCGAAGCAGGATTCGAACCTCCAACAGCAGCGGTCGCAGGGTTCCAGACTGTAGCGCCTAGAACCACCTAGCCACTCTGGCCGGCGACACTTATTCCTTCATAGTCTGACTGCAATGCTTTTTAACTTCTTCAATGATTGTCAGGGAATGCATCAGTTACTTTTAGCTAGCAACTTCTTTATTGCCGCAGTAAAACGCGCAAAATCTGATTTGAGGTAACTCAGACCATTCTTGAAATCTGTTTTCTTTAATGCTACATCTGCAAGCTGCATTAGTCGCTTAGAAAGTGCCTACGGGCCAAAATCGGAAGGAAACATAATTAGGAGGCAGTAACTTAAGGATTTTCAATATCATGGAGGAAACAGAAACTTCAATAAATTTTTGGAAATTCACTGTCTCTTACCGACTTACCTTTATCAAAATTATCACAGTAAAAGATGTTTTCCAGGTACCCCCACCGTTTAAATTGGTCGTGGTGGCAAAGCTAAATGCGACAACATTTCAAGAATACCTCCAGCAGGAAAAAGTCAGCATATGGCTCAATTAATGCTGTCAGAGTCATTAAATATTCGTATTTTGTGGGTATATGTACCTAGTTTCTGGAGGATATCATCACGTACACACTCTCACATTTTAGAAGTACTATTTCAGCCACACGATGTAGCGTGTGAGGAAAACATGTAACGTGCATTAGTTTAGGATAAAACATTTTAATTGACATCCCGGTCTCCGTCATATACGGAGCAGAATGCCTTAAAGGCCTTTTCTTATTTAAATTTATTGACTTCTATCGACATCTACAACTACGGCATTTACGGATTATATCAAAATTCACCAAATTACTCATGTTCTGCTCTCTCGACGCAATTTGTGTGGAAAAAAATAAAACGTACTATCATGCAGTGACACCAGAAAAACGATATAATATGTATTATAACTGCCTAAATTCATACAGTTATATCTATGAAATATGGTTTTACTCCCAAAATGCCAAACACATGCAAGCAAGCATACAACATACATGCCTTTGCATCGAAATTCGGCTCTAGACATACATTTCATAAAGTTGAAATATTATGGACGTTTCAGACAGTTTACTGAGGAATGCGCAGTCAGCTAAGCTTGGTTATATATTCTGAATTTAACGTACGGAAATGTAACTACCATTTTTGTCACCAGTAAGGATCGATGTGTTACGGAACTGCTCCTGAACTCAAACGTTAATCCGTCAGGGATAGACGATGTTCATTTTGTGACACACGGTGGACAAAGTTTTAACTACCGGCATTATCACCTAACTGCGACAAGATTCTAATGCCACCAATGCACAACCCGCGTAAGGACCGTCAAGACAAAGGCTCATACGATGGAATATACACTACCGGCCATTAAAATTGCTACACCAAGAAGAAATGCAGATGATAATTGGAAATTTTCGCGCAACTTGGGTGCATAGATCCTGAGAAATCAGTACCCAGAACAACCACCTCTGGCCGTAATAAACGGCCTTGATACACCTGGGCATTGAGTCAAACAGAGCTTGGATGGCGTGTACAGGTACAGCTGCCCATGCAGCTTCAACGCCTTACCACAGTTCATCAAGAGTAGTGACTGGCGTATTGTGACGAGCCAGTTTCTCGGCAACCATTGACCGTACCTTTTCAATTGGTGAGAGATCTGGAGAATGTGCTGGCCAGGGCAACAGTCGAACATTTTCTGTATCCAGAAAGGCGTGGTCGTGCATTATCCTGCTGAAATGTAGGGTTTCTTCGGGATCGAATGAAGGGTAGAGCGACGGGTCGTAACACATCTGAAATGTAACGTCCACTGTTCAAAGTGCCGTCAACGCGATCAAGAGGTGACCGAGACGTGTAATCAATGACACCCCATACCATCACGCCAGGTGATACGCCAGTAAGGTGATCACGAATATACGCTTCCAATGTGCGTTCACGCGATGTCGCCAAACACGGATGCGAACATCATGATGCTGTAAAAAGAACCTGCATTCATGCCAAAAAATGACTTTGCCATTCGTGCACCCAGGTTCGTAGTTAAGTACACCATCGCAGGCGCTCCTGTCTGTGATGCAGCGTCAAGGGTAACCGCAGCCACGGTCTCCGAGCTGATAGTCCGTGCTGCTGCAAACGTAGTCGAACCGTTAGTGCAGATGGTTGTTGTCTCGCAAACGTCCCCATCTGTTGACACAGGGATCGAGACGTGGCTGCACGATCCATTACAGCCATGCGGATAAGATGGCTGTCATCTCGACTGCTAGTGATACGAGGCCGTTGGGATGCAGCACGGCGTTCCGTATTACCCTCCTGAACTCACCGATTCCGTTTTCTGCTAACAGTTATTGGATCTCGACCAACGCGAGCAGCAATGTCGCTGCTCCCATACGATAAACCGCTATCGCGATAGGCTACAATCCGACCTTTTTAAAAGTCGGAAACGTGATGGTACGCAGTTCTCCTCCTTACCCGAGGAATCACAACAACGTTTCACCAGGCAACGCCCGTAAATTGCTGTTTGTGTATGCGAAATGGGTTGGAAACGTTCCTCCTGTCAGCACGTTGTAGGTGTCGCCACCGGCGCCAACCTTGTATGAATGGTCTGAAAAGCTAATCATTTGCATATGACAGCATCTTCCTGACGGTTAAATTTCGCTTCTGTAGCGCGTCATCTTCGTGGTGTAGCAATTTTAATGGCCAGTATTGTATATAGTCATTTCTTCTTCGTTCCGTTTGCTAGTGGAACAGAAAACGGAATGGCTAGCAGTGGTACAAGGTACCTTCAACCGGAGTCTTGCAGAGTATGTACGTAGAATGCCAGACGTTGTGACCACTGCCAAACGCGACACTGAATAGCGCCTGGCAGCGTTATTGATACGTGACGCGATAAGGGAAGTATATACGCGGGGCAGAGACGAATGGGTTATCTTTTTAGCGACGATTCTTTCGCCAAAATTTAAAGTTCACTGTATAAGTGTCACTGAAAAGGCAGATAGTTATGGTCCGCTGCCTGAGCATCTCGAAAGCGACAAAACTGGTCGGTTGTTTGTGTGCTGCTGCCGTGAAAGTTGTTGAAGGACGGTAAAACCACGATTAGGAGATAAAATTATGTATGACGATGATTCATAACAGAACGCGGAGACCGGTAGCTTGCCCTCTTTGCAAAACGCGATAGACCGCGATCTGTGGAAGATCTGCCGACAAAAGTACAGTGTTGTTGGAGGCGTAATTGTTTCGATTCACATCATTCACTGCATTTTGTTAAAAAAAAAAAAAGTAGGGTTTGGCAGCAGAGGATAGCTAAGTGTTGCCACGTTGATTCAATGAGATCTTCTAGAGAAGAACGTGTATAAATGGAAACGTGTCGCTTGGTCGGATTCCTCGTTATACGAGGGTGACGACAGGGACCCAATATACCGTCATCCAGGCGAACAACTGCTCGTATTATGGATGTTCATAAAATATCGATATTTTTTCCAAGAATTTCTTTGGGAATTGTAGTAGAACATAATTTAACTTTCACCGTGTGATGGTATCTTACTACTTTTTGAGCTCCCATCACGTCCAGTTTTTCTCTTCTCCTTTGTGGAGCAAGTATAGGTAGCACAAAGTAGTAGTCCATTTGCACTGGGGGCGGGCAGTGTGAATGGAATAACAAAGTTTCCGATGTGGAGAAACAGCAAACCAGATGCGTTAAAAAAATTCTTAAAGCAACTAGTGTGCTATTTCTTCACATCGCCATTCTTCAAAAACAGTTGCTGAAAAAGAGGACCGTAACGTAAATGACAAGATTGGTTTTCGCGGTGAGCAGAAACGTGTGAGGGGATACGCCGACGTAATCGGCGCTCGGCGGTACCAAAAGAAACTGCAACGTTCAACTTCAGCATGCAATTTTGACACTACAGCTGCTACGTCGATGGCGTTTGTAGAAATGAAAAAAGAAAAAACAAACGAAAAACAAGGAAGTCGACATGAAGTGTTGCAGACAAATCCGATTTACGACGAAACCGAACGACGGACTTACCGGACACTTTTTATTGTGCCACTTACATGCTGTTTCCTTTGTTAGCGAAGTGGTTATCACCAAGTGTGAACGTGCATCGTTTTCCTTTCAATTCTTGCTCTGTGGAGGATAAGTAGGCTGCCGGCTTGTTGATGTACGGAATATCTAATAATAAATCAGTACGTAAATATACAGATCTAAAACCGGCAGTGCATTTACAATGCGCAGCCAATATTTTAATAGGCCGGTACGTCGTTATTTTGTTCGTAGATATACCGATACTTTCTTTTCGATGTATGGAGGGCCCGTGATATATCTTTAAATATCGAGATATCGGATTCATGATATTTTTAAAAATATCAACAGTCCTAGGCTTGTATCATGCACCGCGCCATGGACTCGGGTCAGAGAGGATAGTATTATGCTAGGATGAGAGGGCTGATAGTTTAGCCGTAGTTGTCATCTAAGCTTCTGTGACAATTGTGGACTACGTGAAAATTGTAGTGGACAACCTGGATCCCTCCGTTCTTGACGGCCACCCGAACAGCGCTGGCGTCCTCCATTAGGATAACTATCCGTGTCGCAAGTCCAGAGTCGCGCCACAGTGATGTTCATGTCGTGGTCATCAAATTTGCCTGATCTGAATAGCGAAGGAACACATATAGGGCGCTATCGGGAGGCAGTTGCGAGCCCAGAAGCGACTGTCCCGTAATTTATGGGAACTAGGTGACATGTGTCTAGACATCCGGTGCTTTATACCTCCAGGCATCTATCGATGACTTTAGAATCCTTGGCACGCACGATTGCTGCTGTATTGCGTTCCAATTTTAGAGCAAGATGTTAGTATCCAACTGTTAGTATTGCTTTTGCTCACCAGCATAGTTTGACCAGTGAAGACTCATAATACCGATTCCGAACAGTACACTTCCAACGTGGAGTAGACTAATCTCACCAACATAGGTGAGGCAGTGGTATGGCGCGAGATGATCCATGTACAGAACAGAATTCGTGCTATGAAAATTATTAGGCCCAGTTAGTCGCACACGTTGTTTGTGACAAGTGTGGGTATGGTGCTCTATTATGTATGCTATCGGTAAATTGACTTGTGTTTCTTGAATTTCCTAGAAAATGGCCCATCCCTGTGGTTCTTCAGCGATTGGTTTTCTGAGGAAGGCGATAAATACGAGGGCAGTTCAATAAGTAATGCAACACATTTTTTTTCTGAAACAGGGGTTGTTTTATTCAGCATTGAAATACACCAGGTTATTCCCCAATCTTTTAGCTACACAACACAATTTTTCAACGTAATCTCCATTCAATGCTACGGCCTTACGCCACCTTGAAATGAGGGCCTGTATGCCTGCACGGTACCATTCCACTGGTCGATGTCGGAGCCAACGTCGTACTGCATCAATAACTTCTTCATCATCCGCGTAGTGCCTCCCACGGATTGCGTCCTCCATTGGGCCACACATATGGAAATCCGACGGTGCGAGATCGGGGCTGTAGGGTGCATGAGGAAGAACAGTCCACTGAAGTTTTGTGAGCTCCTCTCGGGTGCGAAGATTTGTGTGAGGTCTTGCGTTGCCATGAAGAAGGAGAAGTTCGTTAAGATTTTTGTGCCTACGAACACGCTGAAGTCGTTTCTTCAATTTCTGAAGAGTAGCACAATACACTTCAGAGTTGATCGTTTGACTATGGGGAAGGACATCGAACAGAATAACCCCTTCAGCGTCCCAGAAGACTGTAACCATGACTTTACCGGCTGAGGGTATGGCTTTAAACTTTTTCTTGGTAGGGGAGTGGGTGTGGCGCCACTCCATTGATTGCCGTTTTGTTTCAGGTTCGAAGTGATGAACCCATGTTTCATCGCCTGTAACAATCTTTGACAAGAAATTGTCACCCTCAGCCACATGACGAGCAAGCAATTCCGCACAGATGGTTCTCCTTTGCTCTTTATGGTGTTCGGTTAGACAACGAGGGACCCAGCGGGAACAAACCTTTGAATATCCCAACTGGTGAACAATTGTGACAGCACTACCAACAGAGGTGTCAAGTTGAGCACTGAGTTGTTTGATGGTGATCCGTCGATCATCTCGAACGAGTGTGTTCGCACGCTCCGCCATTGCAGGAGTCACAGCTGTGCACGGCCGGCCCACACGCGGGAGATCAGACAGTCTTGCTTGACCTCGCGGCGATGATGACACACGCTTTGCCCAACGACTCACTGTGCTTTTTTCCACTGCCAGATCACCGTAGACATTCTGCAAGCGCCTATGAATATCTGAGATGCCCTGGTTTTCCGCCAAAAGAAACTCGATCACTGCCCGTTGTTTGCAACGCACATCCGTTACAGACGCCATTTTAACAGTTCCGTACAGCGCTGCCACCTGTCGGAAGTCAATGAAACTATACGAGACGAAGCGGGAATGTTGGAAAATATTCCACAAGAAATTTCCGGTTTTTTCAACCAAAATTGGCCGAGAAAAAAAATGTGTTGCATTACTTATTGAACTGCCCTCGTATATTATTACTAGGATGATGCCTGTTGCGAAATGTTTCTAGGTACAGCATTTCGCCGTTCTGAGAGCTACGTACGTTAAATACAGCTCTGCAGGTTTCTCTGACGAGTAATGGGACATGTCCGACTGTCAGTCATAAATTCTAACGAGAGGTTTATTATTCATACCGTTCTACTTTGTGTCATCAGTATGGTATGCAGAAGCTACCAACCCGCACAAGTTCCCTTGCACATCGAATCTCACAGTCGCCGAAGTGAGACTGGCTGTGGAAACACACCCAGTGAAGGCCCAATTAGTAGGAAGAAACCGCACTGTCCTTTCACGAGAACCCCCGTTCCTTGACTTGCGGAAGGCGTTTCACACAGTTCCGCACTGCTGACTAATGAACAAAACACGAGCGTACGGGAGATTAGACCAGCGACTGGCAAATAAATCACAGTAAGTCGTTCTTAACAGACCCTTCGAACGTAAAAGTACACGGATTGTACAAGAATATGGAAACATGGCGATAAATGCATGTGTGAACATATATCCAGATGCGTTTAGGTAGCACTGTTGTATGTGACCACGAACAGCAGCTGTGCAACGCTCTCAGTAGGTTGCAAGTGTCAGTCCTAGTCAGAGCAGTGTTCTGTGTAGTTGCGACTGCATTACGCCGGAGCTAAGCGAATTCCAATCGGGATGAATTGTTGATTCTCGTATGTCAGGTGTCTTTAGCTGCCTGTGGAGACACCAACTCAACGACGCTACGTCCTGCGTCCTATACTTCTGGAGACCACCTCTCCATTGACTACACTCAGCCACCAACTTTCTGTATGTAGTAGAGGGTACTTTATGTTCCAGTGTCACTGTACCTTTTGCCTATGGTTTGCGGTATGAACGGTTGCCGGTAAGCCTCCGCGCGGGCACGAATCTCTCTAATTTTATCTTCATAGTCTCTTCGTGACATATATGTAGTACGAGACAATACAGGGTGAGTCACTAACTATTGCCACCTACAATAACTCCGAAAGTATGATAGGAGCTTAAAAGTTGGTGGGACAAATGTGTCATGGGACAACGGGGGCCATAATATGACGTTGGTTTTTGTCCCAGGTAGGATCGTGTCAGAGATATGAAGGTCAACTTTTTTTTTTCTTTTTTTATGGGATGCTATAGTTTGGTACTCATTTTTTGATATCAGCTATCCAGACGAATCCACTGTTGTGTAACAGTAAGGTCTTTGAAGGTCAAGGAAGGCAAAGGCATGAACGTCCATTTACAGAAGGTGTTCGAAGAGATGACCATTGGTACCAGTGCAGTGCTGCAAAGTTCTTATCATGGTTCAAATGGCTCTGAGCACTATGGGACTTAACATCTGTGGTCATCAGTCCCCTAGAACTTAGAACTACTTAAACCTAACTAACCTAAGGACATCACACACATCCATGCCTCAGGCAGGATTCGAACCTCCGACCGTAGCGGTCACGCGGTTCCAGACTGAAGCGCCTGGAACCGTACGGCCACACCGGCCGGCGTTCTTATCATGGATTGAGTGGTATTCCTTATCACATCGGCACTTACCGAAGCACATGCTCTGACAATTCTCTCTCATATATCGTGCAGATAGTAAGTATTCGCCGAATGCGGCGTATCTACCTAACGTGCCAGTGACATGTAAACATCATTCGACGGTTTCTCAGTACAACACTAATAGGAACGGTAAGACTAGTATTGTCGCATCAAGCGAATGTGAATGATGTATTCCTTCGAAGAACAAGTCGATATGCTTCTCATTTACGGAGAATGCCAACGAAATTCAGTGAGAGCTAGAGATTTATACGCTGAAACATATCCTCAACGTACTCACCCTACACGTTGTTCATTTAAAAATGTGTATGATAAATTGAGAACTGGATTTTAACGCATCGGAAACATATCCGGCAAAGGAAAGTTACTAACGAGGAAACGTAAATTCGTGCTTTTGCCACTGTGGTTCGAAATCCTTGTGATACTTCGCGTCAAATCGCAAGGGAACCTGGCATGAGCCAGACTATCGTTGATCATGTTCTGCATCGCCATAAATATCATCCTTACCATATCAGTCTTCACCAAGAACTACCTGGTACAGATTGTATGCGTCGCATTAAATTCTGACGATGGGCTCAACTTCAGATTCAGAGGGATGACACATTTATTAATTTGATTTTATTTACTGACGAGGCTACATTCACGAACCATGCAAATGTTAATTTTCGTAGGATGCATTACTGGGCAACTGAAAATCGTTGTTGGCTGCGGCAAGTTGCACACCAAAACCCGTGGTCGGTGAATTTATGGTGTGGAAGTCTGGAGGACAGAATTATATGCCCCTATTTCATCGAAGGAAATCTTAATGGTAAGAAATACATCACATTACTGCAAGAAACATTAGGTCTGTTATTGGAAGAAATACCTTTAGGAACGAGGAACAGAATGTGGTATCAATGCGATGACTGTCCGGCACATTTTTCACTGATGGCTAGAAATGAGTTGCAGAGACAATTTCCAAATTGTTGGATTGGACGCGGAGGAGATGTGTCGTGGCCGGCTCGTTCGCCAGACTTGAGGCGTCTGGATTTTATCCTCTGAGGATTCGTAAAGGACATTGTTCATAAAGACGTTCCAATTACACCTGAAGATATGCGAGAGAGAATTGTCAGAGTATGTCCTTCGATAAATGGCGATGTGGTAATGAATACCACTCAATCCATGATAAGAACATTGCAGCACTGCATTGATACCAATGGTCAACACTTCGAGCACCTGTAAATGGACGTTCATAACACCTTTGTGACCTTCGTTGACCTTCAAAGTCCTTACTGTTGCACATCACTGGATTCGTCTGGATAGCCGCTATCAGAAAAGAAATACCAAACTATAGCATCCCATTTTAAAAAACAAATTTGACCTTCGAATCTCTGAATCGACTCCACCTAGCAACAAAAAAACCAACGTCATACTGTGGCCCCCGTTGTCCCATGCAACATTTGCCCCACAAATTTTCAGCTACTATCAACTTTCGGAGTTATTCTTGGTGGCAATAGTTAGTGACTCACACTGCGTATTGGTTGCTTCTTCTAGGAACGCACGCTGTCGGAACTTTTAACAGTAGACCACACTGTGAAACACAACGCCTTACTTGCAATGGCTGAGAATCGCCGTGGGATTTTCGCGCTTACTCAAAGAACCTGTAAAGAAACGTGCTGCTCTTCTCTATTTCCACTGTCAACCCTATCTGCTACTGATCCGAGACTGACGAGCAATATTCAATACTTGCTGGAAAGAGTGTTTTGTAAGATACTTCTTCGTTGATGGACTCCATTTCCTGAGGATTTTGCTATGAATCTCAGTCTGGCATCTGCCTTACGCGTGATTAATTTTATGTGTTCGTTCCGTTTCAAATCTCTCCGTACGCAAACTCCTAAATATTTTATGGAAGTGACTTCTTCCAGTAAGTGTTCTGCAACCGTGTAAAAAAGGAAGGAATGAAGACTGGGTGTAACGTCTCGTCGACATCGAGGTCATTAGAGCCGGAGCACAAGCTCGGATTGTTTCAGGGATGGGAAAGGAAATCGCCAGTGCCTTTCCAAAGAAACCATCTCGGCATTTACCTAGAGTGATTTAAGGAAATCACGCAAAACCTAAATTTGGATGGCCGGACGCGACTTTGAGCCGTCGTCCTCCCGAATGCGAGTCCAGTGTGCTAACAACTGCGCCACCTCGTTCGGTTCACAAAATGAAAGGCCTTTCTGTGTATTTTTGCCCAATACATACATTTGTTTAACTTGAGAGTCAGCTGACACTCCGTGCCCCATGAATCGAATCTCTGCAAGTCTTCCTGGATGCCACAACAATTTTGCAGCTTTTCGACTTCTCTGTATACAACAGCGTAATTTGAGACTCCCTTGGGGTACTCACGAAGTTACTGCTGGAGACTTCTTTCCGTACAGAATGACATTCTATTTTCTGTTTGCTAGAAAGTCTTATACTCCTTACAGTCGTATTTCATACGTGATGCAGCAGTGCGGGACAGTACCGAACGTCTTCCAGAAGTTAAGGAACGTGGCGTCTACCTAAGTGCCAGTATCTGCTACTTTTTGGATTCAAATGGTTCAAATGGCTCTGAGCACTATGGGACTTAACATCTGAGGTCATCAGTCCCCTATAACTTAGAACTACTTAAACCTAACTAACCTAAGGACATCACACACATCCATGCCCGAGGCCGGATTCGAACCTGTGACCGTAGCGGTCGCGCGGTTCCAGACTGTAGCGCCTAGAACCGCTCGGCCGCCCCGGCCGGCCTACTTTCTGGTTCTCGTGGATGAACAGAGCGAGCTGGATTCCATGTCGATCCCCACAGACGAGATTCTCGTACTGCAGTAATTTGATAATCCGGGAGCATAAGACATGTTCCAAAATTCTACAACAGACCGACGTCAGGTGTATACGTCTATAGTTTTGTGGGTCAGGTCGACGACCCTCCATCAAAAGGGGAATAACTTGTGCTTTACTCCAGTCATTAAGAACGCTTTGCTCCTCTGGAGACTTACGACACACTGCTGCTAACAGAGTCCTTTCAGGCTGTGTAGAGTCGAACTGGTATCCCGTCAAGTCCAGCAGCAGCGATTTCAGTTGCTTCTCTAACGCTCGATCACTTGTTATGACAGCTGTCATTTTGTCAATCGTGCACTGACTGTAGGAGAAACTGCAATGCGATCTTCCTCTGTGAAATAGTTTTGGGAAAAGACGTTTAGTATTTCGGCCTTTTCTGTGCCATCCTCTGTTTCAGTGCCATTAAGGACACAGAGTTTCTGGACACATGAATTCTATCAGTTCACTTACTTAACTGAACGCGTGAACGTTTAGGATTCTCTGTCAAATCGGTAGATAGAATGTTACATTATTCTTAAAGAATCAAGTTTGCCAACATCACTAGCAATTCTTTTTATTACTATCATCGGTTTCGAAAGAATTATGCTGACGTCATCGGATCATATAACACTATTAGATATAAATACTTTTTGCAACACTGAAAGTTACACGAGACAGCAGATCTGTCGAAACCAATCACAGTAAAAAAACGAATTGCTAACGATCTCGGCAGACTTGATTCTTCAAGAATAACGTACACTACTGGCCATAATATTGCTGCACCAAGAAGAAATGCAGATGATAAACGGATATTCATTGGACAAATATATTATACTAGAACTGACATGTGATTACAATTTCACGCAATTTGGGTGCATACATCCTGAGAAATTAGTACCCAGAACAACCACTTCTGGCCGTAATAACGGCCTTGATACGCCTGGGAATTGATTCATACACAGCTTGGATGGCGTGTACAGGTACAGCCGCCCATGCAGCTTCAACACGATACCACAGTTCATCAGGAGTATTGTGACGAGCCAGTTGCTCGGCCACCATTGACCAGACGTTTTTAGTTGTTGAGAGATCTTGAGAATGTGCTGGCCAGGGCAGCAGTCGAACATTTTCTGTATCCAGATAGACCCGTACAGGACCTGCAACATGCGGTTGTGCATTATGCTGCTGAAATGTAGGGTTTCGCAGGGATCGAATGAAGGGTAGAGCCACGCGTCGTAACACATCTCAAATGTGACGTCCACTGTTGAAAGTGCCGTCAATGCGAACGAGAGGTGACCGAGACGTGTAAACAAAGGCACCCCATACCATCGCGCCGGGTGATACGCCAGTATGGCGATGACGAATACACGCTTCCAATGTGCGTTCACCGCGATGTCACCAAACACCGGTGAGACCATCATGATGCTGTAAACAGAACCTGCGTTCACCCGAAAAAATGATGTTTTGCCATTCGTGCACCCAGGTTCGTCGTTGAGTACACCATCGCAGGCGCTCCTGTCTGTGATGCAGCATAGGGTAACCGCAGCCATGGTCTCCGAGCGGCATGCTGCTGCAAACGTCGTCGAACTGTTCGTGCAGATGGCTGTTGTCTTGCAAACGTCCCCATCTGTTGACTCAGGGATCGATACGTGGCGGCACGATCCGTTACAGCCATGTGGATAAGATCCCTGTCATCTAGACTGCTAGTGCTACGAAGCCGTTGGGATCCAGCACGGCGTTCCGTATTGCCCTCCTGAACCCACCGATTCCATATTCTGCTAACAGTTATTGGATCTCGACCAATGCGAGCAGCAATGTCGCGATACGAGAAACCGCAATCGCGATAGGCTACATTCCGACCTTTATCAAAGTCGGAAACGTGATTGTTCGCATTTCTCCTCCTTACGCAAGGCATCATAACGTTTCACCAGGCAACGCCGGTCAACTGCTGTTTGTGTATGAGAAATCGGTTGGAAAATTTCCTCATGTCAGCACGTTGTAGGTGTCGCCACCGGCAGCAACCTTGTGTGAATGCTCTGAAACGCTAATCATTTGCATACCACTGCATCTTCTTCCTGATGGTTAAATTTCGCGACTGTAGCACGTCATCTTCGTGGTGTAGCAATTTTAATGTCCAGTGCTGTAACTGGCAGATCGCCCCATCGACTGACGTAATGTTAAACACATATAAGACAGAATTTCGCTTTCGAATCGGTTGAACACTAGACGCATAGCGCTCCTTACGCTAATTTTGGTTTCTTTCGCCATTTGTTCCTGAGGCTTTGACCACGACGAGCACCTGCTCGTATTATGAGAAGCGCAGCCGCCGCAAAAGTGTATGATTGTACTCGTATTCATGTCGTTAGCCGTTCGGAGGCTGAGACTACAGCACACGTTGTATCAGCGCTCGCTTCTGTCAACGTAATTGCCACTAGGTAGTCCGCTGCCCCTGCCACTGCTACCTACCACGGGCAGCGCCATCTCGGCCGCTGAGCGGCTTTTAAATGACTCGTTTGCTTGAGCCGTAGATGCCTTAGTGCAATATCTTCTAATAGAAGTACACTGAAAAGAACGTGTAGTTTCTGATCAATCAACACTGGGTCTGCGTACTCGCAGGTACACACATATGCTAGGGAAGAGCAGATTTAGACCCTCTTTTTATCCGTGTTCAGCGCGCGTTGTGTGCCCTGTGGACTCGGAACCGTCGTTAAATTATTTATTTGTGTGCTCGGAGGGTGGCGTGCGGCGGAGGAGTTTATCGTAGCGGCGTGCGTGCTGCCACATTCCGCTAATGGGGCGGAAGTCAGTGGCGCGGAAGCGCTGGTGCGCGCCGGGTCTTGGGACAACGCGACGCCGGAGACGGGCGGCGTCGGTGCCGGCGTCGGCGGCGGCGGCGGCGGCGTCAGCTGCGACGTCTCACGCAGCCGCCGGTCGGCCGGCCGGCCGCCCACGCGCACGCACGGACGCATGTCGGCACGCGTGCTTCTGCTCACGCGAACGCCGGCTATCTATCTATAGCTGGCCCCGCTATCTGCACACAGGCCGCGCCCGCCCGGGCTGCCTCGTCGCCGGTTTTTTGCCTCTACTACGTCGGTGACAACACTGGTACACCAGTATACGGTTCGGTTCACTCACAGTTTCGAAAATGTGCCCCACGAGGTTGTGAAGAGGGTCTACATTTTTTTCGTGTTCGAGCTGAGATTCTAAAGACCTCATATAAGCAATTGGAAAAACCATCCCGTTAAAACCGATACCGTTACTTTAATTCTGAATAACCAATATTTTTCGATACGTGTTTGGTCTCGTTATTACAAGTATTTCTTTATTTTTTACTAATAACCGGATAAAAACACCGAAATTTCAATTACCCAGAGCAGCAATACTAAAATTTTTGGTTTTTAAATAAACCTTTTTTAAAAGACGAGGAATTTTTATCCGTAATATTTACATTGGTTCAAAAATGTTTCAAATGGCTCTGAGCACTATGGGACTTAACATCTGAGGTCATCAGTCCCCAAGAACTTAGAACTACTTAAATCTAACTAACCTAAGGATATCACACACATCCATGCCCGAGGCAGGATTCGTACCTGCGCCGTAGCGGTCGCGCGGTTCCAGACTGAAGCGCCTAGAACCTCTCGGCCACACTGGCCGGATAAAATTTACATTGGTTGGTTGGTTTGGGGAAGGAGACCAGACAGCGTGGTCATCGGTCTCATCGGATTAGGGAAGGATGGGGAAGGAAGTCGGCCGTGCCCTTTCAGAGGAACCATCCCGGCATTTGCCTGGAGTGATTTAGGGAAATCACGGAAAACCTAAATCAGGATGAAAATTTACATTGTTTTGAAATATTTCGTTATTATATAAAATTGTGAAAATCGATCAGTACTATTTTAATGCCAAGGCCGACAGAAACGCGTAACAAACATGATATAAGAATTGGTGCAGCTTCGCTGAGACAATAATGTACCCGTTACCATGTGGCGTGGCACCTTCCCCACAGCTTTCAACCGAAGAGAAATGGGTTTCTGCGTCACATCCAATTGTTCCGCTGGTTCCTGTTGTGTCTGAGTAGCATCTTCATCCAGTAAGGCTTGCAGTTCTTTGTCTTGGAACTTTTTCGGTGGTTTCCCACTCTCGTCGTTTTTCACGTCAAAATCACCACTTCTGAATTTTTTGACCATTCGAAACACTGTGGTATAGGTGAACATACAATGAGAGAGAATTGCGCCATTGGACGTTAAAAAAAGACGTCGTACAACAAATTCTGCGTTTTTTCAACCGAAATTCGGCGAGAAAATAGCGTGTTGCATTACTTATTGAACGCCGTTCGTAGACCACGAAAACATCAAAAATCTGGCTTTGACCTACGAGAAAGGATTAATATTGTCGCTACTCTTATTTCACTAACAAATGCCCGGTCTCAGCTTTCAGTAAGACTCGCAGATGCGACCATTAGATCCGAAAACATACACCGCAAACTCGTGGGTGTTCCGTTTGTCTGACGACCGCACGCACGTGGTTGTGTTTGCCTGCCGCCGGAACCGGAAAGGCAGGTCGAATGCCTCCCACGTCTGCCTCTTAGTGTCGTCGCACAGTGTCATTCGAGCAGTGAAGTCTGCAAACGCAACAATGACAAGACAGAATTATCCCAAAGCACGAGTGTTTACATAAAATTCGTATGTGCATACACAGTTCGCTTGTACTGACAAAAGATTCAACAGAAGTTTCCAAGTGTTCGATTTCCGCGTCGTGATGAAATTAACGCATTAGTGAATAAATTTCGTGAAACGGTAAGTGTTCATTACAAGCAGCGTGAACGACGACGCCTGTGTTCACGTAAGCTCATTTCGCCCGATCGGTTAGCCGACACGAATCCGCCCGGGGATTAGTGTGGAGGTCCGGAGTGCCGGCCAATCTGTGGATGATTTTTAAGGTGGTTTTCCATCTGCTGCGCCGAATACGGCCTGGTTCCCCTTATTTCGCCTCAATTACACTATGCACTATGTCCGAGATTGCTGAACAAACACTTTCTCCACGTACGCGCACACAATAATTACTCTACCACACAAACATTGGGGTTACACTCGTCTGGTGTGAGCCGTTCCCGGGTTCACTGGTGGCCGAACCGCACAATAGCTCTGGGTTCGGTGTGGGGCGGCAGTGGGGTGAGTGGACTGCTGTAGCCTGTGGTGGGATTGTACCACTGCGGGCTACGGCGGGGACGAAGCCTCTCCGTCGTTTCTAGGTCCCCAGTTCCACACAATACAATACAATACAAGCTCATCTCCGTGACATTGCATATCGCCTGGAAAGTTCCTCTAAAAAGTCTGTTAGTCCTCTTTCACAGCACCTTCGCACAAAGAGCTGCTAGGTTATTTACGCTAAGCCCGATAACATAACTGTAGTGTAAGAACTTAAATCTGGTGATCCCTTGCCGAGGGCTAGCTTTTGCGAACGGGTTTTGAAACAAGCTTGGCGGTGAGATAGATGCTTACCTCTTTCTCTTTTTCAGAAGAGGCTTGGGGCCAATTATACGGTTATGTTAACTCCCAAAACTGAGGACACGAAGCGCCAATAGACCTGTTGTGCTTCATGAGGAACGCCTTCACGTTCAGAAAACAAGAATGTGTTGTGCAAGTAGCAGTGACAATAAGAGGTTAACAGAGAAAAATATGTTCAAAAATTTTGCAACCGTTTGTAAGTAGGCTGGTTAGGTCTTTTTATTGGTAACGCCACGTAGCGCTCTGTCTGAAAATCACTGGCTGTGCTATGTGCAGTCTGTGGCTAGTTTGCATTGTTGTCCGCCATTGTAGTGTTGGGCAGCTGGATGATAATAGCGCGTAGCGTTGCGCAGTTGGAGGTGAGCCGCCAGCAGTGGTGGATGTGGGGAGAGAGATGGGGGAGTTTTGAAATTTGTAAGACTGGATGTCATGAACTGCTATATACATAATGACTTTTGAACACTATTGAGGTAAATACATTGTTTGTTCTCTATCAAAATCTTTCATTTGCTAACTATGCCTATTAGTAGTTAGTGCCTTCAGTAGTTTGAATCTTTTATTTAGCTGGCAGTAGTGGCGCTCGCTGTATTGCAGTAGTTCGAATAACGAAGATTTTTGGTGAGGTAAGTGATTTGTGAAAGGTATAGGTTAATGTTAGTCAGGGCCATTCTTTTGTAGGGATTTTTGAAAGTCAGATTGCGTTGCGCTGAAAATATTGTGTGTCAGTTTAAACACAGTCATGTAGAATTGTTCAAAGGGGACGTTTCAGGTTTTTTAATGAACTGAGTGGAAGAGAAGGAAGCTTCTCCTTTTTTCAACAGGTTTCGGCAAGGGCTCATATGAACAGTGTTTCTTTGCGTGCAATTCACCGTGTACCGATGTAACTGCGTGCGAATCTTTGTGCGGAGCACTGAAGGTTAAAGTGTACACAATAAATGCGCATACGTTACAGGATCTGAAGGCTAATATCCGTGAGTCAACTACTTCAATTTCTCAAAGAGAATTTCTGGATCAGAAGTCAGGAATGCGTGGAAAAGAGTGGCAGGCAGTTCCAGCATCTCCTTACATGAAACGGGTGAATACAAATTTTTTGCACGTATTTTAAATTTACTATTGCGTTAGTAGAAGTGCGGCACGGCATCTGATTCGTTGGGTAACGGGGCACTCGCTGCCCATCATCGACTGCGTCGTCTTTCAGGTCATCAGATAAATGGAACACCCGTTACATTGCCTCCAGCTGCTTTCTAGTAATTCCTCCAAAATCTCCTCCAAAACAAATCAGGATGACAATTCAAAGTAAAAAGAAAAGGTGAAAACACACAACCTTCCACAATTCCAGTTTCCACGAATACAATAAACAAAGAATTAAAGGGTCACTTTTTCGAAACCCCATTACTACCCGCCATTGCGACGCATAAATGTGAAATTTAGCTCAAAGGTACCTACAATCTTCCTTTGTATTGGCGCAAAAGCGTGGTGTCCTGTGTGTCAATCTCCAGCTCTGCGATGTTTTAAAAAGCAATCTGTAGACACACGCGGAAAAGTTATCGCCAGGGTGCAGAAGCCCATGTGAGGTGTAAGATGGATTAATGATGTCACATTAGCATCAAATTCCACCACAGTTTTTCCCAAACCCAGGCATCATCGATGTGTCGTTTAAAAATGGTTTAAATGACTCTGAGCACTATGGGACTTAACATCTGAGGTCATCAGTCCCCCTGAACTTAGAACTACGTAAACCTAACTAACCTAAGGACATCACACACATCCATGCCCGAGGCAGGATTCGAAGCTGCGACCGTAGCGGTCGCGCGGTTCCAGACTGAAGCCCCTGAAGCTCTGCCACATCGACCGGCGAATGTGTCGTCACTCATTCCCCCGGCCCCGCCGTCCATACTTCACACCTTATCTCATTCCGCAAAATCGATTTTCGGTCACCTAGTGACCATCCTCAGTGCTATAATATACAATTAAAATTTGTAGGCACTGGTATCAACAAGCTTGGAGCGATCACATAAAGTGCTCAGTTTATGTGATCGCTCTAAGCTTGTTGATACCAGTGCCTACAAATTTTAATTGTATTTTACAGCACTGAGGATGGTCACTAGGTGACCGAAAATCGATTTTGGGGATAATCAAATTATATCCATTATCTGGTTGTGGTGCACAGAACACTCCATGGAGTCGCCAATCAATTATCTCATTCCTCTGTGCAAGAGGCCATAAGAGCAACGCCCAGCGTTGAATTCACGCTGTTTTCTTATGGGTGACCAAGTAGTCCATTTCAGACACACCACCACTCACAATCGATATCTGAAAGCCTCAGAAGGTGGCATAAAGGGCGCCAATAAAAACACTCCTTTCCTTGGGGCGTTCATTAACACAGATTTCGCGGTCGAAAACGACAGTTTGCAGTGCAATCTGCAACAGAACGATGTTTTGGACAATCTTTGGAACTGCTGACATCCCCAGGAGAATCAACCCTCCTCGAAAGACATCGTGGGGCTGGAATCCCATTGAACGTGATCTGACTGCTTTGGACTGCAGTGCAACAGCGGCTTTTGCTATTATAGAGAGTGGAAACACTAGGGACCGCTCGAAACCATTCGACGAAAGCTGAACGTGATCAAAAGCAGTAAACGGTGTTTATGCTTTTTCAAACCCCCTGTTTCGTACCCTCCTGTGGCATAATCAAAGGGGGTGAAACACTGACCAAAGGGTCCCTCTGAGACCTCCCTAGTTGGGCAATATCCTCGATGCCATCCACCAACCAGTTTGAGCACCTTAAAAATGTACTTGTAAGGATTTCTGGGCGCCTGTGGGCAGGCAACCCCTCGACAACCTTCAGCTGAGTGACACTACGATGCTGTTCTGTGCCTCTTTGCTGGCATATGGAATCTGAGTGGACCGAAGGAGTTGCCTACCCGCAGGTGCCTGTGAATCTTCCAAGGGTTGCCTCTGTACAGATGCATTTTTAAAGACAGCAAAGGTGTGCGAGGAAATTGGAAGATTAAGCATAATTCTCAGTTGTGCAAGGAAATGCACTTGTGAGCTCTTCCAGAATTTTCTGTATTGGAAAAACTGTTAATATTAGTCACATCTCAGCCTCACTGGACCACACACTATACAAGGACATTTTCAAGTATATGTTTCAGCTTTTCATTGTGCCCATATTACTTTCATTCTCTCAGAATGGGCTCTTTTCCTCTCACCAGACCAAGTTCGCTTATTGGATTTTCGTCAGGCCAATTGTTCAATCGTAAATTTTCTGCCTGAAAATTTCCCAATCTGTTACATGAAATTGTGTTGCTCTTGCTTTCTTCAGATCATGATTTATTGTGCTGACCCATTATTTTGTTATTTCAGTTCGAGCTTTATTGCAGTTTTGCAGAATTCAACAGCTGGCGTAGTTAATCTGGTTCTTTCCATTCTTTTCATATGCCCATATAACTTAGCCTGCGTTTTTCTCATATCTGAATAATTTCTTTATTGATTGTTTATTATTTTTGTGTATCATTTTGACTTGATATACTCAATACTATATAAAATTACCTGCCCCCCTCCTTTTTCTACAGCGGCGAGAATTTCGGCCCATTTCTCTATTTTGCGAGGTCCCAGATGCCCCACTAAGTTGTTTTAATATTTAGGCCTACCAACCGATCAACCACAGATGAAAAATATTGTCCCCAGCAAAATACAGTTTCATGTAAGGACTTTCCTATATTTTTATTTTCAACAGTCATTGGAAAACACCTATAATTGTGAGAAAGCTACCAGTTGTCCAGCTTCGTTTGTCGGACCAAAACTCATTCATAAGGATTACCGAAAGATCAACATATAATCTTCAGGGGTAAAAAAAAGCTAGTCAGAATACCGGGAACCAGCTCTGGTGCCCGTAATACCCGAGAGTATGAGACCGCAGCTACGGCCAGCAATGATATGTTAAAAGTTCTGAACCATTATTTATCATTGCGTGACAGCTTTTCTTTCGGGCTATACCCATGAACCTTTGTCATTAACTACAGTCATAGCTCCCAGTATCCCGCATTCAAACTACAATTTTTGTTTAAGAACGTCACCTCTAACCTTTCTACTTCCGAAGTGTAGCAGTTTGCAAAAAAAAATACTTTTTGTATGCTGCACATGACCCGTTTTTTATTTATTCAGCCAGTCTGGTTCGCCTTTTTAGCAAGAGATTTTTAGTGATTGTCCAATTATGTTACATGATTTTTTCATCTCCACTTATTGCTTTTAGATTTAAACAGTTTGCTGAAATATTCCACAGTAAAATGCAAAGGTACTTTTAGTAAAACAGAGGAGTATGATTCATTATTTGAAAATCATGTAGTATTCTCTCATGTGGAAAATCTGTTGAAAGCCTCCATTTTTCCTGTAGTCACTGTAATTTTATAACACAGCATTTCAACTCTCATTTCCTGTGTCTGGCTTGTAGTTTCTTACTGTAAATGGTGACAACTTTACAAGCTTTTTGTTTGCACTCGTTTATGAGAAAGACGGCATTAGTTACAATAACAAGTAACAGGCTAGACATCGAATATCGGAGTTGAATTGCTATGTCACGAAATTACGGAAACCATGGGAAAATGTGGAAACATTCCTCCGATTTTCCACCGGTACTGCATGATTTTCGATTAATGAATTAATATTTTCTAAATGTTCAAATGTGTGTGAAATCTTATGGGACTTAACTGCTAAGGTCATCAGTCCCTAAGCTTACACACTACTTAACCTAAATTGTCCTAAGGACAAACACACACACCCATGCCCGAGGGAGGACTCGAACCTCCGCTGGAACCAGCCGCACAGTCCATGAGTGCAGCGCCCTAGACCGCCCGGCTAATTCCGCGCGGCTTAATATTTTCTGCCACCACCTTTTCATTTTGTTGTAAAGGATTTCCATGAACTTTTTACATCTAAATACCAAAATGTGAAAACCGTGTAATATTCCACGACAACCGACTGAAGATGCAATGGCGAAACGTGTCTGTGCGTATAACTAAAAAAAAAAAAAAAAAAAAGGAGACAGAGAGAGAGAGAACTTAAGGGTTGGGGGTAGTGGGTTTGACGATAATCGTTATCGTCATTTAGAGTAAAACACACAAATGCGCATTTCAAGAGTCAAGCGCCCACCATCTCGCTGGTTGCATTCAACCGTCCATATACATACACTTAAAAAGCTCAAAGTAGGCATGAAATAAGATAAAAATACTCCTACATATAGTCCTCGTCTTACTTCGCCAACGCTTTGTTTTGCTTCTTTGCACTACCTGCCATTCCCAAAGTACTGCCTATTCAATAACAGTAGCACAGATAGCATCTGCTTGTCAAACCAGGTGCCCTTCCATTGATTTGTTCTGTAGAGAAGTACACAGCTCAAACTGATTGTACAGAGCGAGCAAGCGTTCCATGGTATTCCAAAGATTTCACAGGAGACGTGGATAAACATCACTGCCACTAGTTATCTAAGCAAACTGCTACTGCTAATCCATTGCCGCCCTAAGCCGCTTATACATTATGCAGTATACACATTATGAAATCTATCTCGTGATCTGATATTTCCAGTGCTTTGGGCGGCTCAGGAGTCCTTCCTTTCTTTACTATGTGCACCACCACTAAACGCTCCTCAGTACCTTCTAGTGGGTGGCCTGTCTACTACATGTATTAGCCAACCATAGATTTACCATAACTGGGCAGTCTAAAAGCACATGTATGCTTATTCCTTGTTGAATATTTTCTTCCTGGCTATGCTACAGGGTCATTTAACTGCCTCTACCGATATGGTTTATACAATCCGCATTTCCTTCATTTTCTCACGTTCGCTTTGTGCAAACTATTAGTCCTACAAAAAATGATCAGGACCTTTTTGTAGGAAGCTTAAATTAGTTCAATTTTATAGTGGAATGCGTTTTAGTTGGACGGAACAGTTTTCGAGTTATTCATGAAAAACGCGTTTGAAAATCTATTTTGTATGTGTTTCTTGCGCAGTTCGTAAAATGCAGCCCCCAGCGAAAACGCACTGCAGTACAAAAATTACTACATTAAATTTCCTGCAACAAGGTGTTTTTCATTTTTCTGGATGTGTAATAGTTCGCAAGCAGCTAGCGAGAGGATATGAAAATCTCGAGAATGGTATTTGAAGGTGTTGCAGGTTGCATAAAACCTGTTCGTAGGGGCACTTAAATCGCCCTGTATACAGGGTGGTCCATTGATCGTGACTGAGCCAAATATCTCACGAAATAAGCATCAAACGAAAAAACTTCAAAGAACGAAACTCGTCTAGTTTGAAGTGGGAAACCAGATGGCGCTATCGTTGGCCCGCTAGATGCCGCTGCCGTAGGTCAAACGAATATCAACTGCGTTTTTCTAAATAGTAACTCCCATTTTTATTACATGTTCGTGTAGTACGTAAAGAAATATGAATGTTTTAGTTGGACCACTTTTTTCGCTTTGTGATAGATGGCGCTGTAATAGTCACAAAGTATAAGTACATGGTGTCACGTAACATTCCGCCAGTGCGGACGGTATTTGCTTCGTGATACATTACCCGTGTTAAAATGGACCGTTTACCAATTGCGGAAAAGGTCGATATCGTGTTGATGCATGGCTATTGTGATCAAAATGCCCAACGGGCGTGTGCTATGTATGCTGCTCGGTATCCTAGACGACATCGTCCTAGTGTCCGGACCGTTCGCCGGAAAGTTACGTTATTTAAGGGAACTGGAAGTGTTCAGCCACATGTGGAACGTCAACCACGACCTGCAACAAATGATGATGCCCAAGTAGGTGTTTTAGCTGCTGTTGCGGCTAATCCGCACATCAGTAGCAGACAAACTGCGCTTGAATCGGGCATCTCAAAAACGTCGGTGTTGAGAATGCTTCATCAACGTCTATTGCACCCGTACCATATTTCTATGCACCAGGAATTGCATGGCGACGACTTTGAACGTCGTGTACAGTTCTGCCACTCGGCGCAAGAGAAATTACGGGACAATGACAGACTTTTTGCACGCGTTCTATTTAGCGACGAAGCGTTATTCAACAACAGCGGTAACGTAAACTGGCATAATATGCACTATTGGCAACGAAAAATCCACGATGGCTGCGACAAGTGGAACATCAGCGACCTTGGTGGGTTAATGTATGGTGCGGCATTATGGGCGGAAGGATAATTGGCACCCATTTTATCGGTGGCAATCTATATGGTGCAATGTATGCTGATTTCCTACGTAATGCTCTACCGATGTTACTACAAGATGTTTCACTGCATGACAGAATGGCGATGTACTTCCAACATGATGGATGTCCGGCGCATAGCTCGCGTGCGGTTGAAGCGGTATTGAATAGCATATTTCATGACAGGTGGATTGGTCGTCGAAGCACAATACCCTGGCCCACACGTTCACCGGATCTGACGTCCCCGGATTTCTTTCTGTGAGGAAAGTTGAAGGATACTTGCTATCGTGACCCAGCGACAACTCCTGACAACATGCGTCAGCGCATTGTCAATGCATGTGCGAACATTACGGAAGGCGAACTACTCGCTGTTGAGAGGAATGTCGTTACACGTATTACCAAATGCATTGAGGTTGACGGACATCATTTAGAGCATTTATTGCATTAATGTGGTATTTACAGGTAATCACGCCGTAACAGTATGCGTTCTCAGGAGTGATAAGTTCACAAAGGTACATGTATCACATTGGAGCAACCGAAACAAAATGTGCAAACGTACCTACGTTCTGTATATTAATTTAAAAAACCTACCTGTTACCAACTGTTCGTCTAAAATTGTGAGCCATATGTGTGTGACTATTACAGCGCCATCTACCACGAAGTGATAAAAGTGATCCAACAAATACATTCATATTTCTTTACGTACTGCAAGAGAATGTAATAAAAAATGGGGCTTCCTATTTTAAAAAACGCAGTTGATATCCGTTTGACCTATGGCAGCGCCATCTAGAGGGCCAACCCTAGCGCCATCTGGTTTCCCCCTTCAAGCTAGACAAGTTTCGTTCTTTGTAGTTTTTTCGTTTACCGGTTATTTCGTGAGATATTTGGCCCGGTCACGATCAATGGACCACCGTGTATACCTCACGTCAAAAAAAAAAAAAAATAAATAAATAAATAAATAAATCTTGTGCAGCATGCGAAAAGGCGTTTTCATGTAAAGTACTGCTGGTTTTAGATAGCTGATGTGAAAAATGTCAACCAGAAGAAATATGATTCTTAGTTGTGCTTTTCACAAGAGACGAGATGAGGTGACTAAAGTATACAGTGGAGGGAGACGGTACGATGTCGCCAATGTGAGCAAGTGGTTGGAAGAGGTGCGCCGCCGCTGGCTGCAGACGAGCTCCCGGGCGCCGCTGCCGGCTCCCAGTGCTGGGTGCGTGGGCGGCGTCGGCGGCTGGTGGCGGCCTGCACAGCGTCCGGCTGGCGCGCGTGGCCCGTGTCAGCCGCTGTCAGCCGCGCCCGGCCTGCGCACTGTCAGAGGGCCGCAGGTGACACACGGCCGCGCCGCCGCCGCTTCCTGCTCGCTCCCCACAACGCGCGAGTCCACACTCTATCGATACGTCACGCGTGGCCAGTCTGCGAAGCACGCTGTGACCGTATCTGGATCACAATAATAAAGTTGTAACGCATCATTTTCCAGTAGCCGAGGCTTACGTGTAAGATAGGCCGCGGTGGAATCAGCACTAGGGCTGTAGATGAATATCGATACGCATCAGCGATATTTTTTTACCAATACATCGATATCGAAATAGTATTATCGAGACCCCATATTTTTATATAATACTATATTTTTCCGCAATTTGCGATACGTATTTGAAACTATTCTTTTGAAATTGTAGTAGAATATTATTGTACATCTACTTGTGAAGGAGTATTACTACTTCTTGAGCTTCCATCACGCCCAATGAAGTAAGTAAAGAAAGCACAAATAAGAAGTCAGAGCGCATTGGGGGTTGCGATGTGACTGGAATAACAATGTATCCGATGTGAAGAAATAGCACAACACTTGCGTTGAAAAACAACTTTTAACGCAGATAGTGTGCTATTTCTTCACATCGATATTCTTCAAAAACAGTTGCTGGAACTGATGAGCAATAATCTAAATATCAAGGCTGGTGTTTGCGGAGAGCGTAGACGTGTGAGGGGAAATGCTGACGTAATCGGTATTCGGCGCTACCAACAGAAACTGCAACGTTTAACTTCACCACACAACTTGAACACTACAGCTTCTACGATGCTAACGTTTGAAGGAATGAAAACAACAGGGAAGTCGACATGAAGTGTTCCAGACAAATCTGATATGTGAAGAAACTAAACCACGGATCCATCGAACACCGCTTATTTTGCCAGTTACCTGCAGCAGTACCTGCAGGGTAGGAGCAGGTTCTAGCCTGCTGATGTAGAGAATATCAAATAATAAATCAATATGATTCTTGAGTTTCTCCCGGCGTATTTGATAGTCAAAATATCCACGGGTGTGCTGCCGGTCTATAGTGTCCAACGGGCACAATATTTCGGCGATCAAACATGTCGCCATCATCAGGTGAACTGACGGACTGAGCTCCTGTGAACGTGCCGGCACGGAGATCCGTACGCTATGGCTGCTCAGAGGGAACTGGGTTCGGTCGCGGCGGCGGCCGATTTAAATACCCTCCGCCCGCGGCGCGCTCCCTCCGCCGTCCGCGCCCCGCGCCACGGTCGCGCGGTGGAACAGATTGCGACGACGTCTGAGATGACGTCGGTGTGATGGCTCTGTCCGCCGTGGTCGTCACAACTATACGTTTGCTCGATTTACTCTTGATTAACCCAATCGCTGATTCCCAAGCCTTGCTAAGATTATAGCCACAGTCACGGTTTATGAGGTCGTCATTGGTGCGAATTTCGATGGCCTCTCTAACAACGCTGTCCCAGTATCTTGACGTCTGTACCAGAATCCTCGTGCGGTCATACTCCATGGCGTGATTTTCCGACAAGCAATGTTCAGCGACCGCCGACTTGCTCGGATACATCAGTCGAGTGTGCCTCTGGTGTTCACGGCATCGATCCTCGACGGTACGCATCGTCTGACCAATATACGACTTGCCACATTGACACGGAATCTGGTACACGCCGGCCTTCCTCAAACCGAGGTCATCTTTGGCGCTCCCCACCAGTGCACGAGTTTTATTTGGAGGACAAAACACAGTTCCGACCCGGTGTTTCTTCAGAATGCGGGCGATTTTCCCCGAGAGTGCGCCTGTGTATGGAATAAATGCAGTGCCTACCTCCTCCCTCGTGACTTCATCCCTCTCAACAGGTTGTGCTGCAGTGGTTGGGCGGAGAGCACGTTGAATCTGCCACTCTGAGTACCCATTTTTGCGAAATACAGTTCTCAGATGTTCCAATTCCTGGGGTAGACTCTCTGCGTCAGAGATAGTGCGCGCCCTATGTACTAGAGTTTCAAGTACCCCATTCCTCTGTGAAGGAATGGCGTCCCGTAGCCTTCTTATGGGCGGAATCCGCTGACACCCAGGTGACACCATCAATCCAATCCCAGGAACAAGAAGTGAACTTACTAGCCAGTTGCAAATGTAGTTTGAGTAATTCCTGTGAGATAAACTCAAGGCTCCGGCGGGTGAATTGCACTCTCTCACGTACCAATGCGTGGCTGGCTCGTTTCTTGATTCTCTTAGCTGCTGCAGAATCGATGTGATGCATAACCTTAGCAAAATTCGGAACAACATTCTCGGAACGACATCTCTTTAGAAAGGCAAGAGTACTTAGCAAACGACATCTACGGTGGCGCAACTTTTCAAATTTCTTCATGCTGCGATACATCTCCTCCCCGTAAAGGTGTATGATGTGATTCTTGAGTTTCTCCCGGCGTATTTGATAATCAAAATATCCACGGGTGTGCTGCCGGTCTATAGTGTGAGTTTTGACGTCGTTTCCTTGTTTACGAGGGTACCCCTGCGAGAGTCACTAGAATTGATTAGTCAGAAGTTTGACGAGAAGACCACTGAACTTTTTAGGCATGTCTTGACTTCCACGTATTTTCTTTTTAATGGAGAATACTACGAACAAACGGAGGGAGTCGCCATGGGTAGCCCACTCTCACCGGCGGTAGCGAATTTGTACTTGGAGAACTTCGAGGAGGAAGCCCTGTCGTCATCCGTATGGAAACCTACTTGCTTTTTCCGTTACGTCGACGACACGTTCGTCATCTGGCCACATGGTATGGATAAACTCCTTGACTTCCTTACACATCTAAACTCCATACACCCCAACATCAAATTCACTATGGAGACTGAAACGGAGGGTAAATTACCTTTCCTTGACGTCTTGGTCAATAGAAGGGCTGACGGCACCCTAGGTCATGGGGTGTATCGGAAGACAACGCACACTGATCTGTATTTGCACGCAGACAGCTGCCACCACCCTTCACAGAGGAATGGGGTACTTGAAACTCTAGTACATAGGGCGCGCACTATCTCTGACGCAGAGAGTCTACCCCAGGAATTGGAACATCTGAGAACTGTATTTCGCAAAAATGGGTACTCAGAGTGGCAGATTCAACGTGCTCTCCGCCCAACCACTGCAGCACAACCTGTTGAGAGGGATGAAGTCACGAGGGAGGAGGTAGGCACTGCATTTATTCCATACACAGGCGCACTCTCGGGGAAAATCGCCCGCATTCTGAAGAAACACCGGGTCGGAACTGTGTTTTGTCCTCCAAATAAAACTCGTGCACTGGTGGGGAGCGCCAAAGATGACCTCGGTTTGAGGAAGGCCGGCGTGTACCAGATTCCGTGTCAATGTGGCAAGTCGTATATTGGTCAGACGATGCGTACCGTCGAGGATCGATGCCGTGAACACCAGAGGCACACTCGACTGATGTATCCGAGCAAGTCGGCGGTCGCTGAACATTGCTTGTCGGAAAATCACGCCATGGAGTATGACCGCACGAGGATTCTGGTACAGACGTCAAGATACTGGGACAGCGTTGTTAGAGAGGCCATCGAAATTCGCACCAATGACGACCTCATAAACCGTGACTGTGGCTATAATCTTAGCAAGGCTTGGGAATCAGCGATTGGGTTAATCAAGAGTAAATCGAGCAAACGTATAGTTGTGACGACCACGGCGGACAGAGCCATCACACCGACGTCATCTCAGACGTCGTCGCAATCTGTTCCACCGCGCGACCGTGGCGCGGGGCGCGGACGGCGGAGGGAGCGCGCCGCGGGCGGAGAGTATTTAAATCGGCCGCCGCCGCGACCGAACCCAGTTCCCTCTGAGCAGCCATAGCGTACGGATCTCCGTGCCGGCACGTTCACAGGAGCTCAGTCCGTCAGTTCACCTGATGATGGCGACATGTTTGATCGCCGAAATATTGTGCCCGTTGGACACTATAGACCGGCAGCACACCCGTGGATATTTTGATTAATAAATCAATACTTATATAGCTCTAAAACTAGCAATATATTTAAAATGTGCAGCCAAAGTTTTTTTTTTCTTTTTTTGCCGTTACTTCAATCTCGGTCGATGTATCGATAAGTCGACGCTTTTTTCGATAAGTAGGGCGTCGAAAATGATATCTTTCCAAGTATCGTTATATCGGATTCCCGATATTTTTCAAAACATCAGCAATCCTGCTCAGCACATGACACGAGGCCTACGGGAAGCCCGAGTGATGTGGCGCAGTGGTTAGCTCACTGGGCTCGCATTCGGCAAGACGACAGTCCTGACCCGCATCCGGCCATCCTGATTTAGGTTTTCTGTGATTTCCCTAAATCTCTCCAGGCTAATGCCGGGATGGTTCCTTTGAAAGGGCACAGCCGACTTTCTCCCCATCGTTTCCTAACCATTTTTTTTTTTTTTTGGTCATCACTCTAATGACTGGTTTGATGCGGCCCGCCACGAATTCCTTTCCTGTGCTAACCTCTTCATCTCAGAGTAGCACTTGCAACCTACGTCCTCAATTATTTGCTTGACGTATTCCAATCTCTGTCTTCCTCTACAGTTTTTGCCCTCTACAGCTCCCTCTAGTACCATGGAAGTCATTCCCTCATGTCTTAGCAGATGTCCTATCATCCTGTCCCTTCTCCTTGTCAGTGTTTTCCACATATTCCTTTCCTCTCCGATACTGCGTAGAACCTCCTCATTCCTTACCTTATCAGTCCACCTAATTTTCAACATTCGTCTATAGCACCACATCTCAAATGCTTCGATTCTCTTCTGTTCCGGTTTTCCCACAGTCCATGTTTCATGTTTCACTACCATACAATGCTGTACTCCAGACGTACATCCTCAGAAATTTCTTCCTCAAATTAAGGCCGGTATTTGATATTAGTAGACTTCTCTTGGCCAGAAATGCCTTTTTTGCCATAGCGAGTCTGCTTTTGATGTCCTCCTTGCTCCGTCCGTCATTCGTTATTTTACTACCTCGGTAGCAGAATTCCTTAACTTCATTGACTTCGTGACGATCAATCCTGATGTTAAGTTTCTCGCTGTTCTCATTTCTACTACTTCTCAATACCTTCGCCTTTCTCCGATTTACTCTCAAACCATACTGTGTACTCATTAGACTGTTCATTCCGTTCAGCAGATCATTTCATTCTTCTTCACTTTCACTCAGGATAGCAATGTCATCAGCGAATCGTATCATTGATATCCTTTCACCTTGTATCTTCATCGTCCACTCTTGTTATTCCCTCTTGGTTGTTGTACATATTGTATATGACCCGTCTCTCCCTATAGCTTACCCCTACTTTTTTCAGAATCTCTAACAGCTTGCACCATTTTATATTGTCGAACGCTTTTTCCAGGTCGACAAATCCTATGAAAGTGTCTTGATTTTTCTTTAGCCTTGTTTCCATTATTAGCCGTAACGTCAGAATTGCCTCTCTCGTCCCTTTACTTTTCCTAAAGCCAAACTGATCGTCACCTAGCGCATTCTCAATTTTCTTTTCCATTCTTCTGTATATTATTCTTGTAAGCAGCTTCGATGCATGAGCTGTTAAGCTGTTTGTACGATAATTCTCGCACTTGTCAGCTCTTGCCGTCTTCGGAATTGTGTGGATGATGCTTTTCCGAAAGTCAGATGGTATGTCGCCAGACTCATATATTCTACACACCAACGTGAATAGTCGTTTTGTTGCCACTTCCCCCAAAGATTTTAGAAATTCTGATGGAACGTTATCTATCCCTTCTGCCTTATTTGACCGTAGGTCCTCCAAAGCTCTTTTAAATTCCGATTCTAACACTGGATCCCCTATCTCTTCTAAATCGACTCCTGTTTCTTCTTCTATCACATCAGACAAATCTTCACCCTCATAGAGGCTTTCAATGTATTCTTTCCACCTATCTGCTCTCTCCTCTCCATTTAACAGTGGAATTCCCGTTGCACTCTTAATGTTACCAGCGTTGCTTTCAATGTCACCAAAGGTTGTTTTGAGTTTCCTGTAAGCTGAGTCTGTCCTTCCGACAATCATATCTTTTTCGATGTCTTCACATTTTTCCTGCAGCCATTTCGTCTTAGCTTCCCTGCACTTCCTATTTATTTCATTCCTCAGCGACTTGTATTTCTGTATTCCTGATTTTCCCGGAACATGTTTGTACTTCCTCCTTTCATCAATCAACTGAAGTATTTCTTCTGTTACCCAAGGTTTCGTCGCAGCTACCTTCTTTGTACCTACGTTTTCCTTCCCAACTTCTGTGATGGCCCTTTTTAGATATGTCCATTCCTCTTCAACTGTACTGCCTACTGCGCTATTCCTTATTGCTGTATCTATAGCGTTAGAGAACTTCAAACGTATCTCGTCATTCCTTAGTACTTCCATATCCCACTTCTTTGCGTATTGATTCTTCCTGACTAATGTCTTGAACTTCAGCCTACTCTTCATCACTACTATATTGTGATCTGAGTCTATATCTGATCCTGGGTACGCCTTACAATCCAGTATCTGATTTCGGAATCTCTGTCTGACCATAACTCAATTAGCCTTTCTCCTCTTTCATTCTTCGTCCCAAGCCCATATTCTCCTGTAACCTTTTCTTCTACTCCTTCGCCTACAACTGCATTCCAGTCGCCCATGACTATTAGATTTTCGTCCCCCTTTACATACTGCATTACCCTTTCAATATCCTCATACACTTTCTCTATCTGTTCATCTTCAGCTTGCGACGTCGGCATGTATACCTGAACTATCGTTGTCGGTGTTGGTCTGCTGTCGATTCTGATTAGAACAACCCGGTCACTGAATTGTTCACAGTAACACACCCTCTGCCCTACCTTCCTATTCATAACGAATCCTACACCTGTTATACCATTTTCTGCTGCTGTTGATGTTACCCGATACTCATCTGACCAGAAATCCTTGTCTTGCTTCCACTCCACTTCACTGACCCCTACTACATCTAGCTTGAGCCTTTGCATTTCCCTTTTCAGATTTTCTAGTTTCCCTACCACGTTCAAGCTTCTGACATTCCACGCCCCGACTCGTAGAACGTTATCCTTTCGTTGATTATTCAATCCTTTTCTCATGGTAACCTCCCCGTTGGCAGTCCCCTCCCGGAGATCCGAATGGGGGACTATTCCGGAATCTTTTGCCAATGGAGAGATCATCATGACACTTCTTCAATTACAGGCCACATGTCCTGTGGATACACGTTGCGTGTCTTTAATGCAGTGGTTTCCATTGCCTTCTGCATCCTCATGTCGTTGATCATTGCTGATTCTTCCGCCTTTAGGGGCAATTTCCCACCCCTAGGACAAGAGAGTGCAATGAACCTCTATCCGCTCCTCCGCCCTCTTTGACAAGGCCGTTGGCAGAATGAGGCTGACTTCTTATGCTGGAAGTCTTCGGCCGCCAATGCTGATTATTTTATCAAAATTTAGGCAGTGGCAGTGATTATGAATCAAAGACGCTACCCCTAGACCTAACCCTATGGGACCAATGACGTTGATGTTTGGTCCCCTCCCCCAAATCAACCAACCAACCAACTATCCATCCCACGAGAAAGACAGGCTTCGGCGCATACGTCAGTAGGGTAGTCTGAGCTCGCTCAGTTAAGTTTCTAAGGCTGGTAATTCGTAATTGGATATGTACGAACTAACAAGAATTACATCTTGCACTGGAGTCCGGTATTATGGAGTCTCACTGGTTTATCGTACCACTAGAACGACCGGAAATCCATAGGCCTACTAATAATTTGTTGTGGCTGTACTAAAATCGTGCCAAAATGAGTCACCACATCTTACATGAAATGTGGACTGTTAAGCAGAAGAGGCTGAATGCTTTAACAAGCCGGTACACCGTTTATGTCGATCATAGATCTTAAATTCTCGCACTCTGCAAAGTTAAGTGTTACGTTGTGTAGTCCTTGTAATAATGAAGACTCTAGAACAGCGGATTCCAGAAGAAGATGCAGTTATTATTTGTGTATAAATACCCAATTACAAGTTAAAAAGTTTAGAAACGCAGTTCGTCTACTGATTTGAGTGAGCGAGCGATCTCAGGCCCAGTCTTGTACGCACCGCGGCCTGTCTCTCTCGTCTGCCTCTACGAGACACTATAGATCTTACGCGCTGCAGCGACCGTCTTCAGCAGGAAGCGAGTTGCTAATAGAGACCATTTTAATACTTCGTAGCTGCGTCTTTAAACAAAATCTCGATAAGATATAACAACGTTAAGGAGTTTATTGGGGGCCTTTTCAAATGGTTCAAATGGCTCTGAGCACTATGGGACTTAACATCCGTGGTCATCGGTGCCCTAGAACTTCGAACTACTTAAACCTAACTAACCTAAGGACATCACACACATCCATGCCCGAGTCAGGATTCGAACCTGCGACCGTAGCGGTCACGCGGTTTGACTGAAGGGCCTAGAACCACGCGGCCACACCGGCCTTTACATTGACGTACTGATGTCCAGCCTGGCCCCAGACATGACCGAGCGTTGGCGATGTATGTCGGACAGAGCGACTATTGTGACGTCACAAGTTTGTTGGAGGCGCATACTTCCCGTGGGCCCCCGCGGGTAGCGCTCGTCGTCTCGTGCCGGTCGATATTCCCCCTTGTACATGGTACTCCCAAAACCGGATTACGTTAACCGATTTCCCAATACCGGTTCTGCGTGGTCATGTAAACACTTCAAAATCGATTCGGGAAATCTGGTTCTAGTTACCGGTTTTCCAAATCCGCAATCGATTTTCGCTCCCATATAAACATAACCGGTTTTTGAACTGTGCTTGGGTTGTCAAGTTACATCTTACTTTCAGAATATTCGATTAATGTTCGGTTTTCGTCTTTCTGTGTACGCCAGGGCCGGTTTTCCGGATTCAGGGGTCGGAGATCACTTTCCAGCCTGCAGGGCAAAGTCTTTGCTTAATTCCGGGTTAATGTGTGGTGATGTGGACCGACCCTGCTATTTTCAAAGGCAGGTGATTTTCACAGGACGGTCTGTGTTTCCTAGCCTGTATTGTCTACCACCCTTTCGGTAAAAAACCTTCCGACAGATGGCAGGAAGCAGTGTTAGCAGGAAAAGGCCAATTAATTTTTTCGATCATGTCACAAGAATCAACACTGTCAATAATAATAAACAGTGGACGATAATTGTAAAGATGAAATCTGTAGAACTAAAAACCCTGTATAAACAAACAAGTAATATCTAGTATTACAGGACTAAAAGTTTTTGGCCATTTATGGTGAAGGAAAAGGTGTAAATATGGTCACCACCTATAGTTTTTGACTTAAACGTAGTTTCTTTCGGGAGAATTTTAGATTTTTTACCTTCACTAACTACTGCAACAAGTTTATTACATGACAGGAGCCAAAACAATGAGTAATATCAGTTACTTCTTTTCGAAAACGAAGATTCACAAAAAGGTTGTAAAATGGCACCTGAAAAATCGGGTGCAAGTATAGGCCCTATCCAAAAAGGTCACAAAAATCTTTTAAAATGTTTTAATAATGCGGGTGTAACATTAAAAAATAGTAGATTAGTCTACAAAGTTCAGCTTTTTTTATATAAGCGTTTTAAATGAGCATCGTATAAAAAGTTATTTACTGAAATCGCAAACTTGAATGGCTCCTTCAGCCGTGGCGCAATCGAAGTAAGCCCACATTTGGCACATGACACATTTGACCCACGGTGTCTTGAAAGAACATTTTGTCACAAAAGATGCAAGTTACGTCGCTCACGTCTGATGTATCCCCTTCGTTGATATCAAGGTTATTACCGCTGTGACCAATGGGAGGGTCATACTGTCAGATCGGATCGATTCGTGGGTGAGATTTTCTTTTTCTGAAGGCGTTTGGTTTTCGTCTCCCTGTCCACTAGCCAGCCTCCAGCTCCAGAAAATCTCACCAACCTCTTCTTGACAACACTTTCGTCAAGCGATAAGGACAACTAATCCTTGAATGGCGTCCAGTGATGAGTGTCGTGCATGAAGCTTTGCTTCCCACGGTGGTGGTTCTCTTGTTTATGTTGCGGACAACAGATAAGTCGAACAGGGAAACTGGTGGTTAGGTGAGGACCCATATTTAAATCGACCCCACCAACGCAAAGTAGCTCATCTGACATGTAAACTAAAGACGTGGGTGACCTTCCATACACCTCTGGAAAGAACTGCCCATATTTACACCTGATCCCGTTTTTACAACTTCTCTTCTACCATCAATTAGCTCCTAAATAATGCAGGTGTTAAAGCATAGCTCGCCCTGCATAAGGTGGACAGTAGACTGCTCTCGTCCACTGTGAGATCCACACGACGGGTTCGTCTGATACTCCCTAGGTTTTTATGTTGCTTGCAACTCTGTTCAAAATCTCCTTACGTCTCCCTCCTCTATGTGTCCTGAGCAACTTTTGTCATATAATACGGACTTTTGATTGATTCTAAAAGCTTAGTAACTAGTGCTACATTATAGATTTATGGTTAAGTAATTGAACAACTTTCATTTAAATTTATTGGAGCTCTGTGCCTCACTTCCCGCTGGTTTGCACCTAAAACCAATAATTTTATTTCTATAACTGCTCAGAAGTACTTTTGCGTGAACTGTTTGCCATCACTCGTTAATTTTGTTTGAATTTCTTTGATTAGTACATTTTAATAATGTGATTCGTCATTACAGACAGTGTATATAGGGAATTTATCTTGAGGATCACTTTTTATCCTGTCACACAATTTCTTGCATTCTCACACCACTGAGTGTATCAGCATTAAGATTCTGACACTAAGCTCGCTGTTAAGAAAACGCTTATTTGTGAACACGGACGAAAAAATGAAGTATATGCTACTTGTCGGCACTCAACAAGCAGTATACAGCGGAACGGTGATGTCAAAGGCCACACGCGATAGCACAGAGCAGTCAACAATAATGATTTAACGATGCCGAAACGATCGAATGTTCCCGCTCAGAACTGAATGAGCCGGACTGGGTCGACAGTTTTCATTCAGTTGCTCCCAAGGACTGGAGTCACTAAAACCGAATGTTTCCAACAACGGATTGAGTCGATTGCAGCTATTCGGTTGTCAGAAATCAGCACAGAGAAAGAAAGCAGCGATCGCGTTTAACATATATTTTGTGCCATTTCATGAGATCCAGAAACAATCGGTAGCAGGCAAATACTGTGTGTTCTCACTTTGAAAGCTTCAACATCCATATTTTCAAATACTGGCAAGTGCTTAGCAGAGGTTATCTTTTATTGTACTAATTGTTGGTGTTTCTTGTCGTTCCATTCACTGATCCAAGCAAGCTGTTATTTGTTGTTTCTGGCATTAGCAGTTAGTGACTATTCGTATTCTGAACACAGTGAAAGTACAGAGTGTTTTGAAACGATCCATCCTATTTCTCAAGAGTATATCGTAAACATGAATGCCGATAGAAACTTGGTTAAGTTTTAACTTACCCGGAGGAGAACAAAAATTTTATTAACAAAAGAACTATTTGCTTTGAAACGCGTATATCCTTTACAAGCAACCACATAAAACAACGCTATTTTTTTACTGTTACATTTAGAATCAAAGTTTTCATTTACCGTTCACAAACGTTCTAAGTATCGCCGTACGTGACAAATACCTAGACGATAGTTAAACTCGTCTCACACTTTTACGAGCACGTCTAGAGTTTCTGCTTTTACTGCTGTTGGTATGTGGCGCCGCTTTTCGCACCAACTTGTTCGACGGGGAGCAACATACGCGGAGTCTTTCATAAAATCTTACACGAAACAAGTAAAAAGCCATGTACCGTGAGATCAGGCGACCTTACGGGCTAGTTCGAGGTCCATACACTCTTTATGCAGTAGCAGACACAGTGATATTCTTGCGAAGAAATCCCACCTCGTATTTGTAGCTGTAATGCTCCTGTTCAAACGGAGGACGCAAGACGCTGTTTGTTGCTATGTTACCACAATGAACTAGGACTGGGAAACGATACTCGAGTATGAGGGGGTCGTAATTTCCAGATACGCAGGAGTGTTAGATACAGTATTGAGCCTGCTCGAAAAGTAACATGGCATTTGACTCTTATTATGAATGAAAGGGATATCCGAGAATATACTTTCTAACAACAGTAACAAACTATAGCTCTGATTGAAATTAGACAACTGTGTTAAATAAAGGAGGAAACAGCATTATGTCCCACAATTGCATAAATCGCTGGAAGAGATTTGCAATAAGAGAATACAATATGCACAGATATAAAAACATTTATTCTCATTTTTAGGCAAAGCTAACAGTCAAAAACGAAAATTTTCAAATACATTACTTTCCTCTAAATCCAGTACAGTATTTTTTCTTTTTTTTTTCATATCAGTCTTCTGACTGGTTTCATGCGGCTCGCCACGAATTCCTCTCCTGTGCAAACTTCTTCATCTCAGAGTAGCACTTGCAACCTACGTCCTCAATTATTTGCTGGATGTATTCAAATCTCTCTCTTCCTCTACAGTTTTTGCCCTCTACAGGATCCTCTAGTACCATGGAAGTCATCCCCTCATGTCTTAACAAATGTCCTATCATCCTGTCCCTTCTCCTTGTCAGTGTTTTCCACATATTCCTTCTCTTTCCGATTCTGCACAAAACCTCCTCATTCCTTACCTTATCAGTCCACCTAATTTTCAACGTTCGTCCGTAGCACCACATCTCAAATGCTTCGATTCTCTTCTGTTCCGGTTTTCCCACAGTCCATGTTTCACTACCATACAATGCTGTACTCCAGACGTACATTCCCAGAAATTTCTTCCTCAAAATAAGGCCGATATTTGATAATAGTAGACTTCCCTTTGCAAGGAATGCCGTTTTTGCCAGTGCTAGTCTGATTTTGATGTCCTCCTTACTCCGTCCGTCACTGGTTATATTTTAGTGCCTAGGTATCAGAATTCCTTAACTTCACCTACTTCGTGACCATCAATCCTGATGTTAAGTTTCTCGATGTTTTCATTTCTACCACTTCTCATTACCTTCGTCTTTCTTTGCTTTACTCTCAGCCCATACTGTGTACTCATTAGACTGTTCACTCCGTTCAGCAGGTCATGTAATTCTTCTTCACTTTCACTTAGGATAGCATTGTCATCAGCGAATCGTGTCATTGATATCCTCTCACCTTCAATTTTAATTCCACTCCTGAACCTTTCTTTTATTTCCATAATTGCTTCCTCGATGTACAGATTGAACAGTAGGGGCGAACGGCCACATCCTTGTCTTACACCCTCATTAATACGAGCTCTTCTTTCTTGGTCGTCCACTCTCATTATTCCCTCTTGGCTGTTGTACATATTGCACATGACCCGTCTCTCCTTGTAGCTTCCCCCTACTTTTCTCAGAATTTCTAACATCTTGCACCATTTTACATTGTCGAACCCTTTTTCCAGGTCGACAAATCCTATGAACGTGTCTTGATTTTTCTTTAGTCTTGCGTCCATTATTAACCGCTAAGTCAGAATTGCCTCTCTCGTGCCTTTACCTTTCCCAAAGCCAAACTGATCATCATCTAGCGCATCCTCAATTTTCTTTTCCATTCTTCTGTATATTTTTCTTGAAAGCAACTTGGATGCGTGAGCTGTTAAGCTGATTGTGCGGTACTTCTCATGCTTGTCAGATCTTGCCGTCTTTGAAATCGTGTGGATGATGCTTTTCCGAAAATCGGATGGTATGTTGGCAGGGTCATACATTATACACACCAACGTGAATAGTCGTTTTGTTGCCACTTCCCCAAATGATGAAATTCAGTCTTATTTGATCTTATGTCCTCCAAAGCTTTTTTAATTTCTGATTATTATTTGGTTAATAGATACTAATGATTTACCAAGTGGCTTACAAAGGGGTCATTTTGATCCCTGTGTACATGTTGGAATAAAGAATTTAAAAGCTACCAGTTTACAATCTGGCTGAAAACGAGGAAGAAAATAAATTAGGAATAAAACGCCTATTAAACAGAGTACATTATATTGAGCTGACGTAGTTCGATCGCGAGAATAAATTACAGCGGCGAAAACCGTCGCGGAGATAGTACCAATCGACGTCACAAGATCGCGGTGTGAACGCGAAAGAGACCTCTATAATACGACTTAAACGTGATTGCGATGTTATACTTATTTATTTACTACTGTTGGCAGATATTAACTGCACACTACACTATATGGCAGTTCGGATTTCACAGTCGTTTTTATTACTGAAATTCGTAGTACATCAATACTGCTAAGATATATTGTGGAGATGGTTATCAACCGAAACTGCTAGATGCTGGTGCGATCGAAAAATCGAGAGAACTCAAGATTTCTCTAGCTGTAACGCAAACTTCTCGAGCCGTTCGAGTCGTGCTAAGGCACGAAAGTATGATAAAAGAGAGAGCTAGAGAGGTCGCTTCATTCGGTGACCCCTATCGGCAACTTGCAACAGGCGCCTAGATAAACTTTTATTTCCGATAAATTAGTTGAAATTTACCGCAAATTATCTTCATCCGTTTAGAAACAGTCTTGTGAAATTAAATAAACCTTCTTGAAACCTATCGTCGTTTTATCGACATGTACGATCGATATTTCTATAAGATAAGGATATTGTAGACATAGCGTTGTCACCACATATAAGGACGTCGATGGAGAGAGTGTAGTATGTAAGAACCAGTATCATTACCCAATCAGGTATGACACACGCACATCAAATGGGATGTCAGACTGAAGCCGTAGCAATGGGACGTGTTCGGCGGTTATTCATTTTACCTCTGCCAATTTCAGCAGGTCTGGACGTACATAAAAACATTCCATGTATCAAAATGTTCCACCCAGGCGCTTGCTGATGGTGGTGACACCGAAATGATAGTCGAAATAAAGACTTGAATATTAAATTTTGTCTTCCGAAGTGGTTCACAGCACCGCAACACAGTTCCCTGGTTAACCACCACCCATTGTAAACTATCCTCTTTTCAGTTTTTGATATATAAACGAAGTGTATGTAATACAAATTTTGAGACGATAAAACGACAGAAAAATTTAAGTGCTCGTTTCTACCGCGCGCATTTCAAGAGTGGAACGGTAGAGAGATAGCTTGAAGGTGGTTCATTGAACCCTCTGCCAGGCACTTAATTGTGAATAGCAGAGTAATAACGTAGATTTATGGATGTAGATCTAGAATGTAGCGTTGGTACTGTACGTACGCCGGAGCAGACGTACTTGACATGTAGGATTTCAGTTAGGCAGAAAGAGGGTGTATGAGAGGGGGACAGTTGAGGTAGGTCACCATTGACAGGATCTCTAAGATAGATCTCTGGGGTTGTCTTACGGTCTGACAGGGGGAAGAGATAAAAACTGCTCTGTAAGAGATTGGGAGTGAAGATGGACGGAAGATGGGCTGTGCTGAGACAGGTTCCGCAGCACTCAGAGATTCTCAAGATTCACGGATGCAACAGGGTGTTGGGGCTCATATTTAAAAGAGTTCTGAGTGAAGATGTGAGAGAGTTTCTTAAGCCTGGACAAGGCGGGCTGCATGTTGTCCAAGGAGAATAAGCAGCGAAATTTGAGAGTATCTGTGACAGTGCGATGTAGTTGTCTATTATTCTGTTGAGTGGTCGGTAGATGGGAATTTCAGGTTAGTTTTTCTTACCTTCTGATCGAGCGTTGGTCCTAGGCATTTCATCATTTAGACGGATGGGTTGTGCGGTAGTCTATTACAAGGTAGACGTCTCGAAGACGGAATGTACAGTTCCAATGGCTCTGAGCACTATGGGACTCAACTGCTGAGGTCATTAGTCCCCTAGAACTTAGAACTAGTTAAACCTAACTAACCTAAGGACATCACAAACATCCATGCCCGAGGCAGGATTCGAACCTGCGACCGTAGCGGTCTTGCGGTTCCAGACTGCAGCGCCTTTAACCGCACGGCGGAATGTACAGTCTCTCCCTTAAAGTTTTGCCTGCGTGTCTAGCGGCACTAGTGGGTTGTTTCCACTGGTTGCAGCATTAGTTGACGCTATTCAGATGAAGCTTGAGGTATTATTCGATAGGATACGTGTCGAGAATTGGAGTGTCGCCATGTTGCTGGAATAAGAACCCGGGAGGGACCATTTACATGAGACAGGGTGGCGATATGACGGATCCTTCGGGAATGCTTGCTGTTCGCTGGAAAATCTGAGAGTAGATAACCATCACTGGTGCACAGCACGACCTGACTCAAATTCAGTTGTATGAATTGTGGTCGGCAATGCATTCTCTGTATGTCTACGATGTTGGATGCTTGAAATAATCACTTATTTTATGCTAACAGATGCAAGTACTGCGGTATGAGTGATATCATACGGAATTTCAATGGGTGCCACAGAATAAGGAAACAAACGCGCAAGGGGAAAGGTGCAGGCCATTTGTTACTTCACAACAGTCCAACAATCTTTTAGTACACAGACACCAGACACTAATTAAATATCAATGATTCAGGCAGTAACTCCAAAATTTCCTCAGTTAAACTAATAGACGATTAATTAGTTAATTTAAAAGAATAAAATGCACCGAATTAGGAAGCTCTAACAAGCAATCAATGCAATAAAATAAAACTCAAACACGCGCTTAGCGCTGAGGAAACAGTGACAGCAGTGATGCTAAAGAGTACAATTCCAACATTTGGTTGGCCAAAGGGGGAGCCTGACATTAAAAAATATAACTTACAAGAAATGCAGTAACGTAAGTTTACACAAGTCAGGTATCGGACGTGCTGAGGTCCGATGAGTACTAATATTTTATGCAACGTGCACAGGAATAATTCTCGACACAAATAGCCAATATTTCATCAATCTGAGGAATCCACTGGGCGTAATCAAGATATTGACGTGGAAAAATAATAAAATACCACTTGACAAATTGAACTTTACACCAATATTAAAAGTACTACGTTAAAACGAAACTTCAAACAGGAAAAACATTTGCGCGAGTTCCGCCTGCACCACGGGCGTATCTAAGGATGAAGATATCGACATCGCCAAGGCCAATTTCGGGCCGAGTACAATCTCCCAATGACCGGACGACAACGGACAAAAGCCTACTCGGAAGAGAGAAGAGCAGCTCTCGTCCACTTGCTTATAGATCATCGTCCAGGGCTGACTTAGACAGGGAACGTTGTTTAGTGAACTCTTAGAAGTGAACAGACAGTTGTCGTAAACTGCATTTGCTATGTAGTGTGAAATTTACCTAGGATTATTTGCACTTAGCCATTGAGGGCCAACCAGTATTGCAGACTTCATTATTCAACAAGTCACAAAGATAAGTAAATCTTTTTGACTCAATTGTGTGACTGGCCGGCCGGTGTGGCCGAGCGGTTCTAGGCGCTTCAGTCTGGAACCGCGCGACCGCTACGGTCGCAGGTTCGAATCCTGCCTCGGGCATGGATGTGTATGATGTCCTTAGGTTAGTTAGGTTTAAGTAGTTCTAAGTTCTAGGGGCCTGATGACCTCAGATGTTAAGTCCCATAGTGCTCAGAGCCATTTTGAGCCAATTGTGTGGCCGGCCGAAGTGGCCGTGCGGTTAAAGGCGCTGCAGTCTGGAACCGCGAGACCGCTACGGTCGCGGCTTCGAATCCTGCCTCGGGCATGGATGTTTGTGATGTCCATAGGTTAGTTAGATTTAACTAGTTCTAAGTTCTAGGGGACTAATGACCTCAGCAGTTGAGTCCCATAGTGCTCAGAGCCTTTTTTTTTTTTTTTTTTGAGCCAATTGTGTGACTTTGTTACTAATTTGTAGGAGTGCTGTCGAACGTTCGTTCTCCTATCGTGTTAGCTGACCCCGCGGCATAGCTGTATAATAGTGGCAGGGAGAAATTGTGTTAGCGGTGTACTGCTCCAGAAGCCGTTTCACGAACTCACAAACTCGGAGTACCGTAACAACAGTGGCCTGTACAAGAGGAGTAAGATGGTTTAGGAGTTAGATGGTTTAGAACAACGGGCACTTCTGGTTAAATTAACGCCCTATTACCACAGTACAGAAACTCAACTTATGAGGGATGCCGTAGCAACACACGAGACCGCAACGTCTCGTAGGCTACGGTGAGACTGGAAGCGGCGCGTCGCCAGCGCACGTACTCAGCCGACGGTGATAGACTACGCCCGATGAACCTGCGGCTAACAGATAATATCCCGGGGCAGCGCCTCCAAACGCTATGAGCAGCCCGGAAAGTCGAGAGCAAACAAGCAAACATAATGATTCGTGCATAATAATCATACAACATATGAAAATTTTCAGACCAAGACAAGAAACTCAATGTGAGCGTGGCCCCAAGCTCCAACCAAACCTTACGTATTACAACAAGAATATTACAATAAGAATTACTAAAAGGATTAGCCGGTTAATCTTACAATAAAATACAACAACAAGTTAATGTAATAACCAGGAAATCACAGGATACTGAAACACATTAACTTAAATGCCTTTAAAGGTAACAGGCAAATCTTGAGGTCTAATGCTTAAACAACTACAATAGTAATTATATTTGAAACAATAAATATAAATTTTCCTGAAAGGGCGAAAATCTCACCAGAGTCGTGGAACTTAGTCACCCAAAAGAGCCAAGATTCACTGGGCCGCTAGCGTTCGTTTGCCACGGCCGTAGGCAATTTTATAGTCACTACGTCAGTCAGGGAAGCAACAACTTCCAATATAAATCTTCTGTTCCTTCAGCGTTTGTCCCGCATGCCTGCGGGGTCCGCTACTTGGGTCCGTTGTCTCCATTTCGCTCTATCACGGGCTGCATCTGGGTGGATGTTCACGCATTTAACGTCTTTGTGAATTGTGTCAGCCCAAAGTTGCTTAGGTCGTCCTTTGGGTCTTCTGCCGACGACTTCAAGTATGTAACCCGCGTTGGCAATAGAGTCATCACCAAATGGTTCGCCGGCCGCGGTGGTCTCGCGGTTCTAGGCGCGCGGTCCGGAACCGCGCGACTGCTACGGTCGCAGGTTCGAATCCTGCCTCGGGCATGGATGTGTGTGATGTCCTTAGGTTAGTTAGGTTTAAGTAGTTCTAAGTTCTAGGGGACTGATGACCACAGCTGTTAAGTCCCATAGTGCTCAGAGACATTTGAACCATCACCAAATGGTTCAAATGGCTCTGAGCACTATGGGACTCAACTTCTGAGGTCATTAGTCCCCTAGAACTTAGAACTAGTTAAAACTAACTAACCTAAGGACATCACACACATCCATGCCCGAGGCAGGATTCGAACCTGCGACAGTAGCGGTCCCGCGGTTCCAGACTGCAGCGCCTAGAACCGCACGGAGTAAAACATGCCCAAACCATCAAAGAGGACTCTCATGCATCTTGTCCTGGATCGGTGCAACACCAAACTGTTTCCTAATGCTGTCATTAAACGTGATGTAACTGAGTGAGGCCCGCTGTCCACCTTAGCATCTTCGTTTCCATTACACTTAGGCGGCGTTCTGTCTCAACTGTAATCTAATACAAATAATATCACCCTCAGTGGTCACTAATACAATTGGTGGCCTAGAACGTATGACACAATAAATTTCAAGCCCGAATGACAAGACAAGCAGACACTGAACAAGTTGAAATTAAAATTAAAAAAAAAATCAAATATGACACTCAGATAATGTCCAACAGAGGCACAAGAAAGAAAATACTACTTGAGGCAATGTGACGGGGAAGTACAGGCAATCCACCGTAGCGGGAACAACTTCATCACGTCAGCACGTGTGCCAATCACGTAACGTGTACGCTACCCCCGCAGGCCAGAACAGACGGCACCATTAAATGAAGATCACTCCACACCCACATCGGCAACTGTGCCTCCTTAATCCAGGATAAACCGGCTGCGTCGACATTAGGCCCAGTTATCGGCATTAGGCTCAATTATTGCCGATCAACACAAGTCTACCTGCCACCGGCCGTTTAGACAATCGTGTGCCCGTAAGGTCCGTGAACAGCTTACGGTGCGTCACATGTGCCTATTGTCTCTCTCTCACTGACAGCTACCGACATCCTGCCCCTGCGGTCAGCAAGCCGCTCCAAGAAACTACAGCAAAAGAGTGGACTAGCAGGTGAGCGAAGCGCCACCCGGCGACTAGACAGGGACTGATCGCGCCAGTAGGCAAAGATGTAAGAACGATCCGACACAGCTCACACACGCATAAGTGTTTCCTACTGGGTAGCGGGAAAGATCTTTCACTTTCTTTTACTGTCCACTTACAGATCCCAAGCTGCTTTGATAGCAAGCTCTAGCTGAAGTTGAGTTCTCGGGCAATACGTAATTTACTGTAGCATTACCGAGCGTTTCCTAAAAAGCACAAACGCAATCTCGCGAAATTGCAGAAAGAGTGACCGGTTCATACCCGCGACCGGCCATCCTGATTTAGGTTTTCCGTGATTTCCCTAAATCGTTAAGGTCAAATACCGGGATGGCTCCTTCGAAAGGGTACGGAAGCTCTCCTCCATCCTTCCCTAATCCGTGCTTCTTCTCCGTCTCTGACGACCTCGTTGGCGACGGGACGTTAAAAATTAATCTCCTCCTCCTTCTCTTCCTGCCAAAGATTGACAAATACGGAACAGTTTTGCTCCAGGTTTGTGAGAACGCAATGGCGCCGCATCGATGTATACTGGTGGTGATTGTTGTGTTGTGATCAAATTTCCACAACCGTCCCAACTGCTTAGTCCAGATTGTTATTGAGGTGCGAACGATTTACGTCAATCACATACACGGAATTCACAAGCAAACCGGGAGGAAGCTGAATTTTAGAACTGAATACAATGCGTTTTTAAATCACAAAACTTGAAATTTTACAATCTGGTCGCGGAGTATTCTCTGCAAGTAAATTAGGTTCGTGAGCAGTTTTTACTGCAGTTACATTACGTTTAAGAAACGTTTTTAGCGAGTAAATGTATGTAACGTAATTAACTTCAGCATTTTAATGTCAAAATTAATTGTTAATTATACAAATTCCAATAAAAACATAGAACTGTTGCAATCTGCCGGATTAAAACAGTAAAAAAATGGAGTTAATTAATATTTCTGGCACAGTATTGTTCCTGGTGTGTGTGGAGTACCAAAAATAGCTCTAACAGAAGTTAGAGGTGGTTTACTGCAGACAGAGTAAAACCAAACTAGGCTATATTAATGTGTAGTCACAAATGTTTCTTTTCTGAGTAATAATTGCAATTAACATTTCTGAAAAACGGGAGGTCCAAGTCAGTCCGCTGACTGATTCCTGAGGAATATTCACAAAGTGTGCGTCACACGATAAGGAAATTCGAGCACTTCATGCTTGATCACTGCCCCGGCGGAGGTTCGAGACCTCCCTCGGGCATGGGTGTGTGTCTTTGTCAAATGCTTCAAATGGCTCTGAGCACTATGAGACTTAAAATCTGAGGTCGTCAGTCCCCTACAACTTAGAACTACTTAAACTTAACTAACCTAAGGACATCACACACACCCATGCCCGAGGCAGGATTCGAACCTGCGACGGTAGCGGTCGCGGGGTTCCGGACTAAAGCGCCTAGAACCGCATGGCCACAGCGGCCGGCGTGTCTTTGTCCTTAGGATAATTTAGATTAAGTAGTGTGTAAGCTTAGGGACTGATGACCTTAGCAGTTAAGTCCCATAAGACTTCACACACATTTGAACATTTTTGCTTGATCACTTGTACGATTACAGGTGTTGTCCGAAGATGTCTACTTCCTTTTACGAATAGTGGTCGATACTGTAGGTTACAGGTCGTAAACCACAAATTATTCCTGTTTAAAATGTATTAAATAATTCAAAATAAATAGTAATTAAGAGGTATTAATAAGAAGCAGATTCTTCCAAATTATACACGTCTTTTGCAGGCGAAAATAAAAAAATTAAAGCACACGTAACGTTTCATGGTAGTTAAATTACAATGATTACTGTATCTACATATATAATTTTACCTACTTACATATTTTAGAATTTTGTCTTACACACGTCTACGTATTACGAAGATTCCTTGCATTAGTACACAACATAATTTTCTTTAAAACGTTGTACTACAGTTAGGTTTGAATAAATGTATTTCATTCACACAAAGAATTAACTAATATTTCATATACTCTCATCTAGTTCGTTGACAGCAGTTGATAGCTGTTGGCCAGAATCAACTAAGATTGTGTCGAGCCGCCTATAGAAAAAAAAAAGAAAAAACACACACATATGAACGTTTCTGATCTTCCTTTCTTGCTCCGTTACACGTGCACCATGATAAATACACTACTTGACGTGCTACAGATGCGAAATTTAACCGACAGGAAGAAGATGCTGTGATATTCAAATGATTGACTTTTCAGAGCTTTCACACAAGATTGGCACCGGTGGCGACACCTACAACGTGTTGAAATGAGGAAAGTTTCCAACCTATTTCTCATACACAAACAGCAGTTGACCGGCGTTGTCTGGTGAAACGTTGTTGTGATGCCTCGTGTAAGGAGGAAAAATGCGTACCATCATGTTTCCGACTTTGATAAAGGTCGGATAATGCACGACCGCATGTTGCAGGTCCTGTACGGGCCTTTCTGGATACAGAAAATGTTCAATTGCTGCCCTGGCCAGCACATTCTCCAGATCTCTCACCAATTGAAAACGTCTGGTCAATGGGGGCCTAGCAAAAGGCTCGTCCAATACGCCAGTCACTACTCTTGATGAACTGTGATATCGTGTTGAAGCTTCATGGGCAGCTGTACCTGTACACGCCAACCAAGCTCTGTTTGACTCAATGCCCAGGCGTATCAAGGCCGTTATTAGGGCCAGAGGTGGTTGTTCTGGGTACTGATTTCTCAGGATCTATGCACCCAAATTGCGTGAAAATGCAATCACATGTCAGTTCTAGTATAATATATTTGTCCAATGAATACCCGTTTATCATCTGCATTTCTTCTTGGTGTAGTAATTTTAATGACCAGTAGTGTAATTTAGAAAACGAGGGTGAATGAATCTATTGTTACTGCCGATATTATTAAGAGGTGTCACGGGCATCTTCAACTGTAGCACTATTTGTTCATAAAATTCACTATTGCAGTTTCAGACACGAGGCCATTATCAAGCAGAATACTGCGAAAATTGTGTTCTATCAGACGCCGAAAATTTTAGAAATATTTCACATGTACACAGGGCTTTTCAGGAATAATAGTAAACATTCTAGAAGGACTAATTCAAATAAAACATTTCGTATAGCGTTTGTACAATTTTTATTAGTCACAGAGATACAGCTTTTACGAGGCGTAGTCAAGTTACAGGTATAATACCACCGATTTTTTTCTCCCGAGTGGAAATAGAAACATGCGATTTGTTTTAAAATATGTGTGCAGCCGTTGTAGATGCGTGACGCAGACGGTAGTACTGTACGGCACAGAGAACCCTAGCGGCAGCGGCGAGGGTGAGGACTGGTTTTGATAAGTAAAAAGGTGACGTTTTCATTACAAGAACAGCCTGTAATTATTAGTTTTCTCCATTTGCGTGCTGTGCCACCGTTTGAAATTCATTGTGATGTGTCGTGGCTGTGTCTAATGTGTGTACGTGGATGCGACAGAAAATGAAGGCAGAACGTTGTTTGATAACAAACCCAGAATATCAAGGCCTCGCACCGGCCGGTGTGACGACGTGATGGAGCGAGTGGAGAAGATGGTTTGGAGGATCGCCGTATGCGTGTGGAACATGTCACCTCCATAGCTGGCGTATGCGAAAAGTGTCGACCAGGTGGGTGCCACGAATGCTGACAGACGACCACAAGGCTGCGCGCACGACATGTTGCCAGGCACTGTTGACATGTTGACGCGTGAGGTCTGCGTGAATGGAACTTTCTTTTCGTCGATTGTGACATGAAAGACGTTTTTCAGTCTTGAAACGAAGCTCCAGTCTGCTGTACGGAAGCACACAACTCACCGACACCAAAAAGTTTCTGGTAAGAGCCAGTGCTGAAAAATGCTGGCCAGGTGTGAGTACTGCTCGCGTACTGAGGATTCCGTACAAACATAGTTATGTATACGGGCAGTTCATCAATTTCGGGAATCAACGATCACGATGATTTTTACCTGCTATCGACCTTGATACTGGCAAGATATCGGTCCCACGAATTCCAAGACTGTCGATAATGGTTTAATTTTAGTTTACAGTCGGATAGCAAATGACGTGAGAAATATTTTTTTCGTGTGACGTAATTACAAATCAAGAATTTTTTGATTTTCTTCCTTTACTTGTAATGTGAAACCATTCTTCCTGCAAAATTTCGTGATGCAACGTCATGGGTCTGCAGGTCTTGATGAGTGAGTCTGCGAGTATCAAAATATGTAACATAAATAGCCGGGCCTTTTGATTACATTGACTTAGAAGTAAACGTTTATTACACCGCCGAAGCACCATAGACCTTAGTATGTAACACAGATTTGCTGATACCCGTTCCTTATAAAAAGGGTTCTGAACAGTCGAACAGACAGACGGACTGACGAACAACAAAGAAATCCTTTAAGGATTCCCTTTCTACCGACTGAGGTACGAAACCCTAAAAATGGTGGCCATCTTCTGGAGCAGCAATGGCGTAACCCTTACTCATTGCTTTCCAAAGGACATTGCGTGAAAGGCGCAGCGTATCGAGATGTTTTGATGAACATTGCACGAAAAATGGTCGGAAATGGCTGCACGTATGCTATTTCACCGGGACAAAGCGCCAGCGCTTTGGTCGGAAGTGACGCTGCAATTTCTTTGTAACAACAGATTTGAGATGATTTCTCGTGCTCCCTCCTCAACTGATGTGAGTCTTAGCGACTTTTGGCTGTTTCCAACGATGAGAGACATTCTTCGTGCTCGCACATTCACTAGCTGTGCCGCTATGCATCAGCAATGTTCCGGCGCTAAAACCAGACTCCTAAAGAAGTGTTCGTAGCAGCAGTGGAATCATGGAATCGATGTCGTGAAAAATCTGTACATCTGCAGGGAGGTTACGTCGAGAAACGTAAGTTCACAGTTTTCGTGTGATTAGTCTGTAGGAAAAAATTTTAGTTGTTTTAACTTGACCGTAACCCCAACACATACAGGAAGTATTAAGCAAAAGCGAATGATGAAGTTCAGAGTTGATTTTCATACATTACCCCCTTTCCCCCTTATGACGTCAACGCACGTTCGAATTCTCTTCACAAATCCACGCGTAAGTCTTCAAAGGTCCTCTTGGAGTTCTTTTATTGGACAACTCCGATCACAATTCGTCTTTTTTTGGTACTTTTTCTTGGTAGTCATCGCCTTTCAGCCATCCTCAAAGGATAAAATCTAAAAGGGTAATTTTTTTTCCTTTATGGGGCCACTTCCTCTATATATTTTGCAAATGAAAACATGGTCCAATGTAGGCTCTATATACACTACTGGCCATTAAAATTGCAACACCAAGAAGAAATGCAGATGATAAACGGGTATTCATTGGACAAATATATACTAGAACTGACATGTGATTACATTTTCACCCAATTATGGTGCATAGATCCTGAGAAATCACTACCCAGAACAACTACCTCTGGCCGTAATAACGGCCTTGATGCGCCTGGGCATAGAGTCAAACAAAGCGTCTACAGGTACAGCTGCCCATGCAGCTTCAACACGATATCACAGTTCATCAAAAGTAGTGGCTGGCGTATTGTGACGAGCCAGTTGCTCGGCTACCATTGACCAGACGTTTTCAATTGGTGAGAGATCTGGACAATGTGCTGGCCAGGGCAGCAGTCGAACATTTTCTGTATCCAGAAAGGCCCGTACAGGACCTGCAACATGCAGTTGTGCATTATCCTGCTGAAATGTAGCGTTTCGCAGGGATCGAATGAAGGGTAGAGCCACGGGTCGTAACATATCTGAAATCTAACGTCCACTGTTCAAAGTGCCGTCAATGCGAACAAGAGGCGACCGAGGAGTGTAACCAATGGCACTCCATACCCCATACCATGCGCCAGTATGACGATGACGAATACAAGCTTCCAATGTGCGTTAACCGCGATGTCGCCAAACACGGATGCGACCATCACGATGCTGTTAACAGAACCTGGATTCATCCGGAAAAATGACGTTTTGCCATTCGTGAACCCAGGTTCGTCGTTGAGTACACCATCGCAGGCGCTCCTGTCTGTGATGCAGCGTCAAGGGTAACCGCAGCCAAGGTCTCCGAGCTGATAGTCCATGCTGCTGCAAACGTCGAACTGTTCGTGCAGATGGTTGTTGTCTTGCAAACGCCCCCATCTGTTGACTCAGGGATCGAGACGTGGCTGCACGATCCGTTACAGCCATGCGGATAAGATGCTTGTCATCTCGACTGCTAGTCATACGAGGCCGTTGGGATCCTGCACGGTGTTCCGTATTACCCTCCTGAACCCACCGATTGCATATTCTGCTAACAGTCATTGGATCTCGACCAACGCGAGCAGCAATGTCGTGATACGATAACTGCAATCGCGATAGGCTACAATCCGACCTTTATCAAAGTCGGAAATGTGATGGTATGCATTTCTCCGCCTTACACGAGGCATCACCACAACGTTTCACCTGGCAACGCCGGTCAACTGCTGTATGTGTGTGAGAAATCGGTTGGAAACTTTCCTCATGTCAGCACGTTTTAGGTGTCGCCACCGGCGCCAACCTTGTGTGAATGCTCTGAAAAGCTAACCATTTGCATATCACAGGATCTTGTTCCTTTCGGTTAAATTTCGAGTCTGTAGCACGTCATCTTCGTGGTGTAGCAATTTTAATGGCCAGTAATGTAAATGTTATTTACTTAATTCTGCGACTAGTTAATTTCGACAAGCGTCAGTTTCAAGTACTTGTGTGATATCAAGCTATGTACATCGCGTTGTACATCGTGAAAATATCGGATATATAGTCACGCGTCATGATGTATATACATATGTGGACGGAATCCGAATCGTAATGCTACACCATCACATATTACACGATGCTATCCATAACAACGAGCTGATCGTGCAAATGAACAGTGTGGATGAAACAGAAGATGACGTTCAGTTTCTAATAGATTGTTCTTCAACAAGCACACACAGATCCGCGTGTGGTGCCTTCCACATAACGAGTTCTCATGCACCTCAACTAAAGATACTGGCCGCCCAACGCATCAATGAATCGAAGACATCGTCTTAGATACGCCCTCACGTGTTTCCTTACGCCACCGCAGCCGAAAAGCTATTTACGCCCGAGCGCAGTGCCACTCCGCCCAGTTTCTATGTAATTAGCGAGCGAGGTGGTGCAGTGGTTAGCACACTGGATTCGCATTCGGTAGGATGACGGTTCAAATCCGCGTCCGGCCATCCACATTTATTTTTTCCGTGATTTCCCTAAATCGCTCCAGGCAGATGCCGGGAATGTCCCTTCCCCATCCTTGATACCATCTGCGCTTGTGCTCCGTCTCTGTTGACTTCGATGTCGACGAGACATTAAACCCAATCTTCTTTCCTTCTATGTAATCAGCCAATCTCCGTGTAATCGGCCCAGACGCCACGTAATCAGTGACCACATGTAAGTATCGCTTACGACGACTATGGCTGACATTACGTAAGCACGGCCTTCTGTCTTTATCATTTACAATAGATTTTACACTTTCGCAATTGATACGTAAGTAGATGACTGAAATTTGATCGTTGGCTAATAGCAAATCGCTGAGTAATCCCGTAAGTTACAGGGACCGTGGTGGCCAAGAAACGCGACCATTTCTACCGATACAACTACCGAGAAATGTAAAGTTCAGACGATATATCACCTGACAACTACACTTGCAGCGTCCTAGTCATACAGAAAGGAGATACCCATCCTCTTCGGCAATAATTCTGGAAGCTCATTTTCAAGAAAGCCTACATACGGTGACCCTGAAGTAAGATGCGGTGACAAAAGGAGCCAATAACTTGACTGGCTGGCGTAATACGCCACACATTTACAGAACAGCGTTCTAAAAAAAAAGTGTCTCCACAAAGGTATGTGATATTTCATTAGACCATCGATGTGAGTTACTAGTGTTATTGATACTGTCACCAGTGAAAGTGGCTTCATCAGAAAACAGTATTATGGGATTACTCGGCGATCTGGAATTAGCCAATTACAAGATTCCAATCACGTATTTTCGTCTCCTTTGCGAAAGTGTTGACTGTAGTAAATGATAAAGACAGAGAGAGTGCAAACGTGATGTCTCCAGTGTTTGTGTCTATGGAGCACTGTTATGTCTAGAAAGAATTCGCGTGCTTGTTGAAGGACTGTGTTTTACCATCTAAGTAATGCCTTCTCCTTTAGCGACGTTGTTCATTTGCACGTTCAAATGAAATACGACTGGCGGGCGCAGCATCAGTGTCAGGAACCTCAGTGAAAGCGTAAGCAAACACTCACGAATCTGCGGGTAGAAAATCGTTTACTGTATTCTCAACAAACAGCAGCAACATTTCCATTTCAAAGCCAGTACACAGATACTATATCGACATACTCAGCTTTTGTAAATACGTATGGCATCCTTAAACGATACTGTAGAACTGGCTAACGAATCACAAACACAATCGCAAAATTCCATTGTGTAAACTCAAGCATACTTCATAACTCGAACTTCAAAACAGAAAAGAGACTCGATAAATAAACCCATAGCAACTGGACACACGTGACGAAAATTTATTCCTGCAAGCAACCGTCTCTCTGTAACCAATAAACACCGCGAATTAGTTTACATTCCCACCTCTCAAAATATTTACTGTTCCCCTGAAACAACTTACCTGTCTCATCACCACTTCCATATGCTGGATGTTTAACAGTTGTCATCTTTTACAGGAATAGCACCAAACTACTCCACATTATGTGTAATAATGACAACTAAAAGTAGACATTAATACATTAAACATGTCAAGTGGTTTCCCGTAGTTAAGCAGACATGCAGAGGCTTCCACGCGATAGACTAGCATGGAGAGGTGCATCAATTCCTTCTTCTGGCTGAAGACCAGAACAAGAAAAACTAGTTTAGGTTGTATATAACACGGCACGTTACTTACATTACGTTTGGTAACACTGTCTCTTAGGGAGGAAGGACAGCAGTGGAAGAGCCTCAGTATTCTTCACACCACAGTAGGAAGGCAGGATCAGTTCCGTAGCTGACTTCAATTTTATCTGTCGGAACATTTGAGAGGGTTAATTTACATTACGGAAACCCCATATCGGGAGGTGGTTTATGAGCGCTGAACACTGCAAAACATTTCAACAACAAATGGGTTCTTTCGAAGAACACGACGGTTCTCAACTGGACGAGTTCAGCCCTGTGTAGAAGCGTTTGACTTTGAACTGACGGCACTGTGAAAATAATGATATGAAAAATTGTTCTTTATTTATCATAGTTGCCAATATATGTCCGCAGACGATCGATTTCAGTCATTTCGGCCAGCCGGAGTGGCCGTGCGGTTCTAGGCGCCGTTCATAAAATATTTTATGTGAATTAATAATTGAAATTTTAAAAAGTGGCAGTTTATCTTACATATTTATAGTAATTTAAAATACAAACATTTCTTGTTACATGTTCACATTTTTTCCTTGATTTTTGTGTGAGGATCTGTTACTGTAGCTTTAGTATGACACGCCCTATAGGAACATTCGGTATAACAGGCACAAGAGGGATAGCATAATTATCCAAAAAAGTTAATTTGTAATTTTTGAGAACATTTCTCATGGAGAAACATCGGTCGGGCTAGTAGTACTTTAAAAATGGACTACAAGCAGTTTCGACAGTAAAACTTTTTATTTCCATGGTAATCGGTTTCGGCCAGTATTTGACCTTCCTCAGATCCTCCTACCATGATCGTAGGGTGTAGTGGTGAATGGAGCAGGTGTTGTAACTCTACGACCGCCAGCTGTAGACGAATGGGCATAGGGGAAATACGGTGAGGAATTACGACGGAGAGTTCCAACTTTCATTCGTCAGTCGTGACATTCATGAGATGTCCCAGCTGTTGAGGTATGTTGCGGTATGGACACATCACTGGCTACGTCACGGGCGAGAGAACAACGTTAGAATAAAGAAGAAAATACAGTATTCTCCCCTGACATCAATCAGTTGTATCAGTTGTTATCTTTTATTGCTGTCTTCATTCAAATAGTATTTCTTGGTAATGCCTAGGTTGCCTTCAACTTCACTCTCTGTTTTCTTGTTTAGTTTCGTAATGCTTAGAACGGGTACATTCCAACTGAAAAGTTCTGAACATTTTTTATTTATTTTTATTATTTAGCTTATGGCCAATAAGACATATCATAAAATTAAATTACATACACATATGTACATATTAACTAGCAAGAAACTTAAGTTTGTCTCTACAACTGAATATCCAGTCCTTCAATCCAGCGCACTGCATCTGGAGTTGCTAGCAGGAAGTCCTCTTTGGCGCCGTGATAGGCTCGAATCCTGCATTCACTGACAATGTGGTGAACAGTCTGGTATGGAGCCCCGCAGCCACAGGCTGGATTAGGCTTCTTCCACTTAAAGAGAGCATCCCTGCATCGGCCATGGCTGGTACAGATTATGTTGAGAGTAGTCTACGTCTTACGTGGTCGGTCGAATCCACTTGGAAGTTTAGCACCTGAGGAGATGTTATGCAGGATCACATCTGTCACTGCTTCCCACAAACCTTTCCATTCTTCAAGAGGTTTGAAATCCTTAGCAACCATGTCAGCAGCATCGCACAGAGTTGGATTGCGGTACTTCAGTCTCTTACGATTCAGGTCGCTATGCACGGGTAGATTATAATTCCTGGAGATCTTGTGGAATTCTCTCATAAGGACAGTACATCTGCGTAGATCAGGAGGCATTATACCGGTTAACAGTGATTGCAGGCAGCCAGACTATCCATAGGATCTCCTGCCAATAACATATCAACTAAATAGCACAAACAGTCCTGCACAAATAAAGACGCAACATGTAGATGAAATTCTTCAGCACATTGACAAGGCTACTAGGAAAGAAATTTGTCTATAAAGAAAATATCTGTCTGTACGCCGTCAAATCTAGAGTCCCCTGGCCATGTATGGTTCCCGTCTTTTCTTCGATCTATCAGGATCCCTTGTCCCTCCCTGTTTTTAAAATATTTTACCTGACATCGTAGTCTGGAGCTCTTCCGCGTAGATGTTCATTCCATTTCCAGTTTTCCTTTCATGCCCCAAATTTTGAACGCGTTTCGAATATCTTCATTTCGTTTTTTATCTATTTTTTTGAATTCATTCACCGGCCTGATAAATCTCATTTATTCATTTGTGTTGCCATATTGTCCGTAGTTGCTTTACAATTCCCGAGGATATTGTTGTTCCGTCGTTACAACTACAAGAAATTCTTACGCGTTTCGCTTTATGGGCATAAAGCATCATCAGTGGTCTGTAATTGAAAATATTTACCGTTTTATTTGTTTTTAAGATCGAAAAACAGTTAGTCAATAATTTGTTGGTTTTTACTTACGGTGATTTCTGCTTAGTTTCTCGCCTACATCAGCAAATGCGGACTTCTAGCATGCCTTTGGTATCTTATTCACTAGACACTGATACACTGATACTTTTAGTTTCATTTTTCGTTCCTCTGCAGCACTATGCATTTCTTACGTTTTTGTCAGCACACGTTCTCCTACACCACTGTTTTCCGTTTATTTTTATATTTGTACAAGTGTGTATTGCGTTCTGTAGCGTTGTCAACAAAACATCGTCACTAGTTTGTCTTTAACTTTTCTTACTAAATTGTATGTCTGTTATTCTATTTAATTATGTTGCTGTGCATTTATATACTGTGTAAGAATAATAAAGGAAAAGTGATGGAATGGTTTTTTATTTTATTTTAATCTTTAATAGGTGGGAGAGAGAGAAGCACAGATGAGTGGACGTAAGTGCATAGTAGTGTGATGGAGAGTGAGTTCGAAGTAGAGGTGAGGAGCAAGAACAAGAAGTAAAATGAATCTGGGGGGGGGGGGGGGGGAGGGAGGGGGGAGTGGGAGCGGAGTTTTTGGATGGGAGAGGGTGTATGATGGAAAATTATATTTTCTTTTTCATGTGATTTTTCCAACAATTTTATATATTGTTTGGTTTCCAGTACTTATTTGTTCTTTGAGCAGCTGTTTGTTTTGTGTACGTGGAAATTTTCTTGGAAAAGGATAAGGTGTCTGTCTTTACTGATTCTATTTCCACATATACAAAGCAGTAACACAGGACAAACAGTTGCACAATGGCCAAATAAGTATTGAAAACATACAACTACATAAAACAGTTTTTCATTCTTCAAGCTCTTCCACCCAAACACACCCTCCCCCCCTCTCCCCCTGTCAATTTCATTTCAGTTCTTACTCCTCACCTTTACCTTCATCTCACTCTCCATCACACTACTTGCACTTACGTCCACTCACCTTTGCTTCTCCATCTCCCACCTATTACAAAAAATAAATAAAATAAAAAAAACACTCTACCACTATTTCTCTCTTACTCTTACAAAGTATATAAATGCACAGAAACACAATTAAATAGAATAACAGACATACATTTAACTAAAAAAACGTATAAGCCAAATACAAACTAGTGGTGATGTTATGTTGGCACTTGTAGAAGTATAAAGGTAAACAGTAAACAGTGTTGCACGAAAAAGTGTGCTGCCAAAAACATAAGAAATGCATAGCTCTGCAGAGCAACAAAAAGTACCGGTGTCTAATGAATACAACACCAAAGGCATGCTAGAAGTCAGCATTTGCTGATGTAGGCGAGGAACTAAGCATAAATCGCCGTAAGTAAAAACCAACAATTTGTTAACGAACTGTTTTTCGATCTTAAAAATAAATCCAACTGTAAACATCTTTTAACAGACCACTGATGATGCTTTACCCCAATCAATCTAAACGCGCCTGCTGGGAAAAAAATGCATTTTCTTGTAGTTGTAACGACGGAACGAAAATTCCCTCATAAAGCTCATTCTATTCCTTGTATTTATTTTCGTTAGCTCACATTCAATATCCACAATTCACTTGTACATAATAGGTTTGGCAATGTGACTGTTTTATAAAATTTCAGAAGTATTTCTTTCTGTGTCTTATGCTTTAAAATTCTGCTAATTGTTCCATTATTCAACTTGATCTGTATATTTTCTTCGTATTCATATTTTCACATCCAAGACACTTTATCTGTTCATTAAATTTCTTTCACAAAATATCATTGATTTAGATTTACTAGAAGATATTTAAGATATTTTCATATTATATCCTGTAAACATTTTATTTAGCTCATAAATTCCTTTCTGTAAATCTTCTCTAGAAGAAGTCA